>NC_046659.1:36868318-36892270 GCF_010883055.1 Belonocnema kinseyi
TGCTTCTGTAAGCGGCTTTTGCTGCCTCCAACAGCTGGCAGTAGTAGGCAGCGTTAACCGTACGTCGATCATGTAGGAAATCAATGAGCAACACTCCTCTGTCGTGGAAAAAGACGGTCGCGAGGACCTTACCGGCTGTGAGACTGGTTTTGGCTTTCACAGGACCGGCTTCGTCTTTCCTTCGCCATTCTTTACTCGCCATCTTGGACTCGGGAGTGTAATGATGCACCCATGTTTCATCACATGTCACGATATGCTTCAAAAAAGTCTCTCCCTCCCGCTGAGATTGATTCAGATGTCTCTTACTGATTCGCAGTCGGATGTTTTTTTGATCTTCGTTCAATAACTTCGGGACCCATCGGGCACAGAATTTTTTGAAACCAAGATGATTTTTAATGATTGTTTGAGCGCTTCCATAGCTAATGCCCACCTGTAAAGCGATTTCATGAATAGTGAACCGCCTGTCACTTTCAATAAGGTCACGAACTGCACCAATGTTATCGCCAGAGACACTTGATCTTGGACGTCGATTATGACTCACATTTTCCACACTTTCTCGTCCACTCTTAAACTTTTTGGTCCAATCAAACACTGGAGTTTTAGACAGAGTATCATCCCCATACTGATCCTTCAATCGAGTCCGCAAACTAATTGGCTCTTGGAAAAAAGGTCGCTTTTAGGTTTTTATGAAAACTGTTTAAATAATGAATAATTTATGTAACTTTGTAAAGCAGCATAGAAAAGAGTCATCGTGTAGACATTCTTAGTTGATTTCGAAAACAAATTGACTTGTAGGATAAAGGTCAAACTTTTAATTTTTCAATTAAAATTGTTTAAATAATTAAGAGTTCTTGTAAATATAAAAAGCAGCATAAAAAAGAGTCATTCTATAGACATTCTTACTTGACTTCGTAAAAAAAATAACTCGTAGAATAAAGGTTGAACGCTTATTTTCAAATTGAAATTTTTAAAATAAATAATAGTTCTTGTAAGTTTCTTATAAATTTACATAGCATAATAGAAAAGAGTCATCCGGTAGACATTCTTAGTTAACTTCGTAAAGAAATTTACTTTTAGAAAGAGGCAAACTCTTAATTTTTTAATTAAAATTGTTTCAATAATGATTAATTCTTGTAGGTTTACAAAGCAACATAGAAAAAAGTCATCGGATAGACGTTCTTAGTCTTAATTTTAAAATTAAAATCGTTTAAATAATTAATATTTCTTGTAAATCTACAAAACAACATAATAAATTTAATGTATTCTTTAAAAAATATCCATTTACGAAAATTGTTTGAATAATTACAACGTTTGAAGATTAAATAAATGTTTAAAAAAAGATAAATGAGCTCCACTCGAATTCGGCACGATCGCTAGGAATGTTTACATCCAATATGTAAATAGTTCCCTCGAATGTGCCTTAATGCCTTAGAGCTAGCTTTGAATGGAATGCAAGTCAAAATTGTACGATTGAAACTCCAGACTTGATTTGTATCCCTAGCATTTACCGCCACCAAACGGAGCACATCAGGGCTAGAGCGCACTTCGGTGGAAATGCCTTCTTTGGTTTCATAATACGCAGCTCTGATCTTAACATAGAAATTATTTTAGATCGCATTTCGGTACGCATGCATTGCCTTCATAATAGATTCCGCTGATCTCGATTCTAATGAATAGGTCACGCGTTTAAATCCAACCAATAGGTGAAGAGATATTGTGGCTTCAGACTTCGAGATTATAACGCAACCTCTCTTTTATGATAGGATAACTTGAAGAAGACCTGACAATTACTAATTAATTATTACATGAATATTATAAAATAATCAAATCATATTTATACTATGAAAACTAATATTTTTTTCTTAACACTTAAACTTCTTAGTATCTTTTTATCAATATTTTGAAACATTTGAAATGCTAATTTGAAGAAATTTTTTTTTCTGAAGTCAGAATTAATAACGTTTTTGCATGAAAATCGCATTATTTTTTTATATGTTACTCCAAAATTCTAATTTAAGATTAAGATATCACTTTGGATGCATTTTTCAATTATTATTTATCATCAATATTTAATCTGAATATTTATATAATTCAAAATCAGCGCGCTAACGGTGACTAATCAAGTAGTCGGTACGTCGCAAGCGCAGTTTAAAAAGTTCCCAAAATTAGGGACACTAGTGGACGCATCGGAAGACCCTTGTGAAGTTAGCATACCAATTTTCACTAATTTGTAAATATCAAATTTTATTTTTTTTTGTAATTGTTTTTTGGTCGTTTGCTGGTGTAACCTGGGCAACTTTTGACGTTCGTTGGTTAACATTGCAAAAGTTATTGATATTTAAAGTTTCGGGTGCAAACTTCACACTACCCTACCCAAAAGAAATCTCTGAGTTTTCTTTAGCGAAATAGCTTGGCCCATTTGAGTCTATAAACAAAGTCGATTTGAAACAAAATAGTCTCGGAGATAGTTTGAGAAATTTGGGTCCTTTTCAAAATCCTTATAGTGGTCGTTTTAAGAGTGGTAACATGGTAATATAATGTTCCTTTTGTATTCGTCACGTACTGGGCGGGCAGAGTTATTTACAGTAGTTGGTCGTGGCTAATCCTCTCTCCCTTTTTAAATTTCTCTTCAAATTATTAACACTTTTTTTTAATTAATGAATTTTCTCACTATAATTATTTATAATTATAACTTATATACTGATATACAATTTTCTAGTTGAATTCAAAAATGTTGTCTTTTTTGGTGTATCTCATTCCATTTACGAGAAACGTTCTATTAATTCCAATTTTAAGCATTAAAAAAAAAGTTAGATATCTGAATTAGTCGAAACCCGTAGATTCCGAATTATTATGTATTAAGCTGTTAACTATGAAATTAAAAAAAAATCTACTTCTAAATTTTAATCTGAAAGTTTAACAAAGGACACTTGAGTGTCGGCTATTCTATTCAGATAGCCTCTCTGCTTGTTATTTATGATCGTATTCTTATTTCAATTTCGGAAAGGATATTTTAAAGCCTTCAGACCATTTAAACGAGCTTCCTGGACCTTTAAAAATATCTACCTGAGTGCCTGCGGAGAATTTCTTTGAGATTCTTTGACCTAAAGAATTTTTAGTATATACTCAAAGATTCTTTTCGGTAGGGTATCACCAAAGAAATCCCAGTGTGCACAAAATATGGCGACATCTTTGCGACATTTTTACGAGAAAGGTTTTTGGTTTTGCTTTAGCAGGTTCGTTCTGTTTAATTAAGTGAAGTCATTTCAGGCTACTGAAAATTGAGTACAATACAGATTGACATATTTTGAGAACAGACTAATACTGCGTTGATGCTTCTTTTTTTTTAAACATTATATTTCACATGAACACAGTAAAATCTTGAGGGTATATTTTGTTGCAGGTAAAATTATAACGGTGTTCACTGTACCTCGGTAGAGATTCAGATATTTCACGAACTTTGAGTACGATACACAGAGTATGTAGGGTACGAAATACCGACTAGGTGTGGTACGAAAAGTCAGATGTTACTGTTTCGAAATTTTGACACCTAATATTAAGCATGCCATGGTCTTAGAAAAGTTGAAGGTATGCGGATTCCACTTTGTAAAACTAGGTTTTGAGGTATGGGCATGATTGAAATTACCAAGGGTGGGTTTCCGATGCCCACTAATCTAGTTTATCGAATCTCTCTTTTTAACGCATGAATGTTTAGAATGTTTATTATATTTTTCAATGCATTATTTATTGCCAAAAAAAGGTTTAATGCTCGAGTAATAAACATAAATTTTCATAATAATAATGTTAAAATGGTATAATATTTAACGTTAATAATAAAGTAATGCCTTGAAAAATATTGCAAAGTTTCTACATTAATGTCTAGTAATAGAAAATGTAATCAAATGATTTTTATTTTGATCAAATTCAATTTGTACGTTTTCCTAATTTTTTTTTTTAATTCACCGAAATCTAATGCCTTTATTACGCGTATAAAAAGACCTTTTCATCTTAAATATTGAACAACTTTTTTTGTAAATAAAATATTTTGTTTAAACATTGGGAAATGTATTAGAGTACAATAAAGTACGTTTAGGTACTGCATTTCGGTAGGAACTTCTCTGAAAATTATTTTATCTTTTTTTTGAACCTTGACATTTATTGAACGTTCGAACTTTTTTTATACATAAAATATCGGTCTCAAACTTTGAGAAATGCATGAGCCGAAAGAAAACTATATCAAAGTACAAAGCTTGATAATAAAAGATCTAAAAAAATATATTTCAACAATAAATTCCAATGGCATCAGCTGGTAACATTGTACACGAAAATACGAAACCTGGCGGCCACTAGACGAGGCTCTAGAAGGTTCGTATTTTCGTGTACAACGTTACCGGCTGATGCCGTTGGAATTGATTGTTTAAATATATTTTTTTACATCTTTTGTTATTAAGCTTTGTACTTTAACGTAGTTTTCTTTCGGCTCTTGTATTTCTCAAAGTTTGAGACCGATCTTTTATGTATAAAAAAAGTTCGAACGTTCAAAAAATGTCGAGGTTCAGATAAAAGATGAAATAATTTTCAGTAAAGTTCCTACCAAAATGTAGTACCTAAACGTACTTTATTCTACTCTAATACATTTTCCAAAGTTTCAGTTCAATATTTTATTTACAAAAAAAGTTCTTAGGTTCAAAAGAATATTCAGTGAGCTGATAAAGTGAGGTCGCTAATATAGGTATTTGGCTGTGTCACATGCCCTAAGGTACAAATTATTCAAGATAAAAAGTTATATTCTGAACTAACGCGGATATCTTTAGCATGCATAGCAGTGCATGGTTCCCTCCAGTTCTATATGAGCTAAGGGTGGCGTCCCATGATTGCAGAATTGCGTTGCGTTTTGTGTAATGCATCAATTCACTAGACATTTTAGCTGATAATATTTTCCTAGTTATTCAGAGAAACACTGTGATTAGCTGAAATGTCTAGTGATTTGACGCGTTGCGCAAAACGCAACGCAATTCTGCAATCATGGGACGCCACCCTAATGTTTCTAATATTAAGTATTTCAAGTTGTAACGTCAGCTGGCAAGATGTCTGTACAATGAAGGTCTGTACACTTATCGTTAAATATAATTATTTTCCAAGTTATTATAAAAATAAAATTTAGTTCCATGCATTTGGTATTATTGTTTGGCCCTGAGCGTTAGACATCCTGGATATCCCCACCTAATCTGAAATACCTCATGGCTCAATTTTACAACATGCGAACAACGAACCTGTTAAACTTCAATGACGACGTATAATTAACGAAGCTGTCAAAACAATAAACAATGCATTTACACAAGCCTATTTCAAATCTTAAAAAGTATTTAAGAATCAGCCCTATCCGACTACTGAGAAAATTAGTTGTAGTTTACAAGTTTCACTTAGCGGGTGAACTAATCCGCCGGGCGGCGCGTCAATCGTCCTGTTCTAGAAAATCATAGATCGTCTCAGTTTACAAAATTAAGACCAACAATTTTATGATGGGTAATTGATATTTAAAAAATATAAACTCATTGAAGTGTAAAAGGATTATTGGAAATAGATTATTTTAAAAGTGCTATATATCGCTGGATTTTCAAAATTTTATATATTGCAAGCAACATTTAAACGGGTTTGACAATTTTTATTTGTTATATATGGATTTATTCTAATGGAATTTCAATATAAAATTAATAAAATTATTACTTTACACATGGTTGCTATTAACAATACGTATTAAACATGTGTAAATAAGTTTGTGAAAAAATAAGAATCCTAAAAGCAAACGAAATATTATAATAAAAAATGTAAAAAAAATTATGATATAAAGATATTTTAGAAAGTTGAATAACGAACTTGACAAATTTAATAGTATTTTAATATTTTCTTTAGTATTATGAATAAGATATTAAACAATTTTGTATGTTATTAATTCAATTTTTAAGAACGTGAAATTTTTTTGGCTTAAAATAACAAGTTATTTAAAATTGTTGTGTGCTAAAAAATTTCTATAATTCAAACACATTTTCATTGCATAATTTATTGATATCAAGGAATAAAATAAATTTTTTAAACAAAATACACGTGTAAAAAGTGTATGTGGGGGGCGGGGGGGGGGGGGGGGGGGGGGGGGGGGGGGGGGGGGGGGGGGGGGGGGGTGAACGGTTTAAACGAAGAAGTAAATATAAGCAAAATCCATAAATTCAGTATATTTTTCTGAAATGCACGCCTAAATAACATCCAATATATGTACTATTATACATGCAAATTTTTAGTGTCATGTACATATCAATGCAAATAGAGTGAGATCTTCTATAGCGCCGATTTTGGGGCTGACGGTTGGTGGGAACTAACTCATTATGGCCCGCTCGGCCTTTGTTTGTTCACCCCTGAGTGCTTGCCTGAGTGACACCTCGCACATCCCGTCCAGCTCTTGTTATACCTACCTGCGGCACGGCGGCCATTCTCGGAGGGGCTATAGAAGGGAGGGCTGTTGAAGGGTTTCACTGTAGTATATAAATAACACCTTTAAGATATGCAGATATTCATTGCTACTTTACAAAACTTACAAACTAATTGGATCAGTCAAGGAACTGTAGGAAATCAAAATTGGCTTCAACTATGGGGTTTTGGATTTTTCGAAAAGAATAAGATAGTGGTGGTTTTTCTAAAAATATGAAAAGTTGTTTTAAAATAAAAAAACCACAATTATATATTTTTTGCCAATTTCGTTTAATATTTTTAGTGTCATATTGAAGATATCTTGTGAGGTTTATGTGAGCCAAATAACTATTGTCGCCAGAAGAATTTTTTTCTTATAATCAGATCTTCCAATTCTTTTTGTAAACGAAAGTTATAAAATTTTTTTTAGATAAAACTTTGAACACCTAAAATTTATATAAAAATAACCCCTTGACCTTTTGCGATATTTTGCATCGTTTGCGAGAATAATTCCTCAAATAATTTTGTATTTAAAAAAATAATTCTCCCGGCCTGAAAAATGGTTTAACCCGCCCTAAGCTGATATGATGTCTTTCTTCTATTAGCAGCAACTCTGTTTAAATATTGGGAAAAATGAAAAGGTGGCAAAGCATTATCTCAAAATTTTTTCACATCTGTCGGTGTTTACAAAAAAAGTGAGTTATTTAGTCCGCATAATACTCACAAGATATCTTTATTGTGAAAGTAATAATTTGAAACGAAATTGGCAACAAATATATCATTTTTTTTTTAAAGCAACTTTTATTATTTTTAGAAAAATCTCCGCCATTTTGTTCATTTTGAAGCTTTTTATATTTTTCGATGGCTTTCGAAATAAGACAATAAAGGCTATCAAAATAAAAAAGAAAACGATAAATATCTCAATATGATCGAAAGTTGCTGAGGATTCAAAAAAATTTGAGTTTTTAAAAAATAAAGCACAAAACATACCTACTTCCCTACTTTATAATTTTATAAATAATTCTTCTAAGTTCTATAAATTATTACTTCTAATAATAAACTCTCATTTTACTTTTGTATGCAGACAAACACTGAAATTTCCTGTTTCGTTAACTTATCCGTGATACAATTTTTTTTTAATTCTCAGTATGACTTCTATTTAAATTATTCTTGAATAATCTTTGTAGTATAAAACTTATAAAAGACATACATAACGAGGACATAACCTTGCAATCGGGATCCTTAACTTCTCGTTTGTTCTAATAATTTGTTCAGGTAAAAAATGTAGCTCACAAACTAACTGACCACTTTGTGAAGTGTAATCCTGTCGAGGAATTGCTTTTTTCCATTCGAGAAGACGATCTGAACCTGAAGGGACTAAAATAAGGATCCGCTTTTCTTTGCTGGATTTGTATCTCGAATTACACGAACTGCAGTTGTAACGACCCATACTCTATGTATCAAAAGATTCAAGAAAACGCACTAAATCTCACCTTTATTATTAAAAGCCAGAATAATAGAGTTCGAAGGATATGAAACTGAATAGAGAAGTGCAGGTTCCCTTTTACAGAAACGAATCTGCATCACACAATTGATGTTTGATGAAGTCCGATGAATTGTATAATGCAGGTTACGCTCTTCACTATTTAATTGTATTGAATGGGAAGTGGCTGCAAGTAAATTTGAATAGGAAAATGCAGATAAGTTAGGGACGTAAATGAATTTGATTTTTAAGATTCTACACTGTACATCATAAGAAGCCTATTTTATAATAATGAATTGCGCAAAATGAAATATCAAATTAATTTAAATATTTTAATTATTATAATTTTTAAATTGTAATAAAATTGACATATATGTTACTAAAATATAATTTTATATAAACAGCAAATTTTTCAATAAATTATAATAAATTATACAAATCACTGAATTAAATATTTGTAATTATAATAAGATGTAATCATGGACGCGTTTTTGGTTTTCGCATGGCGTATGCGCAGCCGCTGTCTCTCTTTTCCGCCGTGAAAGAAAGAGGGAGAGTATTGCATTTCACGATACTATACTACGATAACTATTCGATATTATAGCAATTATAAATTTAAAATATAAAGTTCTTCTATTTTCGGGTCTGTAATTTTCTTTTGTGAATAGTCGTAAATAGTATTATTACGATTAAACGTCGTTTTTTAATCGGTAACGAAATATTTTTTGGTGAATCGTAAAATAACCAGTTTTCCGATTTACTGATACCTCTAACCTATTGTCAGCAATCTGCCATTCCTCTTTAAGATACACATTTCATACGACTTGAAATACGATTGAAACGCGGTAAATCATTTCTTGTTTCCTGGGTATGTTACGGTGCACAATTCACACCGCAAGGGTAATGTTTGTTGCAGGTATATGGTACCCTGATATTCGGGTTTCATTAACACTTTCTTTTTTCTGTGAATACTCCGCCGTATTCTCTTTTATTATTTTACTATTTAAAAGAAAAATTATTACATTTTAAAAATGATACGAGGCAATTCTCGGAATCCCGCGCCCCCCTCATCGTAACAGGACCTCTTGAAAAGCTCCTCTTAAACTCATTTTTGAAATTCATTTAGGATTTCTACAGTTGTTAATTTTATAAACACGTATTCCCTTAAATTAAATTTGACTAAGTTTGCCTTTGGTCCTTTTCCAAAATATCGTTTACGTACGTTTAATGCGTACACGTTTACAACAATTTTTCAGATATCATAAATATTCGAACTTAAATCGAGAACAACGATTTAAACTTCTGAGGAATTACAGCCATAAATTTTAAATAAATTTTTTTTCGATATCTTTTTAAAGAAGGTTCTCAAAGCACCTACGGCTTTGACGATTACATTCTCATTATGAAACTCCCGCTTCTTACTCGATAATTTTTGTCCAATTAAAAAACTTAATTAACTTAAGAAATATATATTACAAATTTCTCATAAGGACAACCGCAGGATTTTACCAGGAGCGGTTGCTAATCTGAAAAATTGCACCCGCTCGCAGCGAAATCGCGGTAAAATTTCAGCCACAACCACGTCCCACGACCGTGAGGTAGGTAGTTACAGTCTGTAACGGAATCAATACGACGATCCGGCAAAAGTTTCGCAGTTACGCAGGGATGCTTTTCAGGCTATTAACGAGTGAAAGCTTGGCACCTCCAAGAGCGCCAATGATAAGGACGGTTAGTTTAATAGAATATTCCGGGTACAGTCGTTACAACTCCCATATAAGGTCTCTATCCTCCTCTTTCTTTTCATTCTCCTTGGCTATGATGTTTTTGTCAGCTGGTGCTGAAAATTCGATAACAAACATGGTTCGCTTCTCAAAGTCAAGAAGAACCATGTCTGGCCTCGAGTGCGCAACAGAAACAATTGTCGAGAATATAAAGTTCCAGTATATGCAGCACTTCCCATCCTCGACAATTGACTCGATTTCCCTAGTAGCGTTTAGAGAAGTGATATTAAGATGAATGCCTTTGGTTGTAGGTCGTTGCCGCATGAGTTGGATAACTAGATAGTATGTGAGCTAAATGCTCGTGGTGTGCATGGTACGTCCTGCAACTATCATCGGGAATCAGCCAACACGTTCTGTAACTGTTCCAGATCAAAAAAGGAGCTGTGTTCTATAACAGTTGTTACAAGATGATGACAGAACCGTTCTAGAACAAAAAGTGAACAGTGTTCTAGAACACTGTGTCAAAATTGTGACTCAACTGTTCCCGAACTATGTGACAGCACTGTTCTGTAACAGATACTATGGAATTGTTCTAAAACAAACTGGTCACAGACATTATATAATATTTGTTTTAAGTTTGTTCTAGAACTGTGCCGCAATAGTGTTATATCCAAGTTTTAGAACCCTGTTACAAGTGTGTTCTAGAACGAATTAGAAACAAAGATTAATAACTGCTCCAGAACACTTGTTACGTAATTGTTCTCGAACTGACCAATCACAGACGGTCTGGAAAATTTGTTCCAAGTTTGTTCTAGAACTGTGCTGTAATATTGTATATCGAAGCTCTAGAATCCTTTCGCAAATGTGTTTAAGCATAAATCAAGAACGAAAATTGAGATCTGTTACTTAACAGTTCTAGCACTAAAGTTCTAGCGTTTATGTTCTAGCACTAATAACGGATCATAGACGATCTTTATTATTCTCTAAAAAATATTTCTGTGTTGAAATGTTGTCACAGGCTTATACTGCCCAACATGTCGAAGGCATTTTTGGTTAGAGATGGATTTTTATTTGATCATTTTTACACGGGGATGTCCCGGTATATATCATCGGTCACGGACGCATTTTTATAATGCAATCAAGTGATCTGATGAGAGCAGTTTGCCCAGACATATTGGACAAAGCCTGCTTTTACCCCATCATTGACGGATTAAGTTGCAGTCAAGTACACGATGGGGGGACCTACAGCTTAAGGCGGGTTCCGAACCACCAGAACCTCGATAAAGGTATATTGAAAAATTTCCAGAGGTACCGGCTCAGGGGTCGAACCCTGGAGCTCTGAGGTGAAGTCCGAGTGTCTAACCAACTGTTATCATAACTTTATTATCTTTATTGTGCCGTCCGAATGTTACTTCGACGTTCTGTGGAAAACTATTACATTAACCCTTAAAGGTCCCCATGGGGTCGTTAGTGCTCTAACACTTTATAATGAAATTTATGAAGATCGTTCTTCTTTTGTTTTTAATCTTTTGTTCAACGTCTTAAAAGAAAAAAAATCATTTAACAACTAAAATTATTTTATAATAATACACTTCAGAAAGTTCCCAACAAAATCTCCCGCCAAAATATTAAAAAGCTTCTACACAATGAAAAATTACGGCTGAGGTCTTTAACAACCCCATGAGGACCTCAAATTTATACCAAAGCAAGGGGACCTTTAAGGGTTAAATTCATTAAATAAAATAATAAAATAGCTAGTTGCATAACTAATAACGGGAAGAAAGGATTGTACTACCGTGTTGTCTGTTCTAAATGAAATTTATTTAAAAAGAAGCAACGCAGTTTTGTAATTATAATTGAAGAATAATAATATTCTTCATCAGCACACAGATAAACATTTATGAAAGTATTAATACGTTTTTTGATAATGAAATTCTATTAACATGAACAAAAACATATTTTTTTATTGAATATCATAGAATAATATATTGAAACACATTAAGGGAACGTGCACTGAATTCTGAGTAATTAAGTATTATCTTTCTCTCATTAAAATATGTTAGAGATATTTAAATATAAGTTTACGATACGGACATACGTCGTCATCGCAACATCGTAAAGATATAAGGACTTTCTTCAATGTTTTGCATCGTGGGAGTGCCATAAAAAAATTTAACTTTATAATTTGACGTCTCTGAAAGACATTTTGGGGCATTTTTCGATGTTTTAAATTTATTTCAAAATATTCACAATAATTTGGCTAAAAACTACCTTGAAAAAAGTAAGAAAGAAAAAAAATTTTTAATGTGAGTACCGAGAAATAACGGAATTTTGACGAAACACAGTTTTCACATTTTGCCTCTAATATATTATATACTTTGTCACAGTTAGGTTAGTTTTAACCCAAGTTATTTTGAAGTTCAAGGAAAATTGCTAAAATATCGAAAAATACCCTTAATTTCGTTCGGATTCCTGGCTTTCTAGATCTATCTGGTCCAATTAAAATCTAAACATTTTTGGCTGATTAGCTATTACCTTTTTTCTAATGCACGTATAAATAAAGTGCGAGAAGTTATCTATCAATAACAGTACTTAAAGTTTGAATTTGAACGTACGATGTAACTTTTCCAGTCCTTGTAAGGACAGAATGCTTTGCTTTTCACAACGATCCGAACGAAGTTATGAGGCATTTGTCGATATTTTAAAATTATTTTTACACACCTAAAATCATTTAGTTAGGAACTACGCTAAAAAAATTAATAAAGAAAAATTTTAATTATTAAAGAAATTACATAGAAATAATAGAGTTTTGATGAAAAACAATTCTTACATTTTTACTGCAATGTTTTTCTATCATTTTACACACTTAGGTTAGTTCAAACCCAAGGTAATTTGAAGTTTTAAAAATACTGGTAAAAAATTGAAAAATGCCCTTAATTTCGTTCGGATCCCTGGCTTTCTATATCTATCTAGTCCAATTACCATCTAAACTTTTTCGTCTGATTAGCTATTAACTTTTTTTAAAAGCACGTATAAATCAAGTGCGAAAAGTTATCTTGCAATCACAATACTTAAAGTTATAATTTGAACGTATGATGTAGCTTTTTCAGTCCATATAAGGACTGAATGTTTTGTTTTCCACAGCAATCCGAACGAAATTATGAGACATTTTTAAAATTATTTCTACAAATTTAAAGGAATTTGGCTAAAGCCTACGCTGAAAAAAGTAATGAAGAAAAATTAAAATTAATAAAACAAACAATTTTATCAATTGATAGCCCAAATTACTATTTATGTTAACATAACTTTAAAATGTCCTAAAATTTTCAATCTTTTTTGAAATCCTTATCAACGTTTTCAGCAAAAACCGTTACTCTTACCTCGAATTGTAAAACAATTTTTTATCTTCTTTGAAGTCTAATGATTCTTTATTAAAAATAACTATTTCCAGTGCAAATGATCAAAATAACCAGAAGTTGTAAAAAATTTGTGAATCTTCTTTAAATTATAATCTAAAAAAATTGAAAAGAGCCATTTCTGAGGAAAAACACTGCCTAGATCCAAACTTTTATGGAAACTCAATCAAATTTTGATATCGTACGTTATTTATTATTATTTATTATGTTAAAGAAATAATTATTTTATCCTCGCGTTAATAAATAAGATGGTATATTTATGTGTCTAACACTCTTGATGGTATAAATGATAAATCATGATTCATGGGTAAAAGATTTCACATAAAAAGATTTAATTTATTATTTGAAGATTTGAATCTTACCGCCTTGAGCCGTGGTTCGGCCACAGTGCGCCAGGAAGCGCAGCAATTTGCCTTTCTCGCAATTGAAATGAAGGGTCTAGTGTTTAAGAGAAGAGCCGAGGCGGCGAGAAGCATACTTACCTGGCGTAGAGGCTACCGTGTATAATTTTTGTTAGTCGGGACTGCATACGAGTTGTTTTGGATCAAAAGATATCCATGGGAATTTAAAAACTTCCGCCTCGCAGGATATTCCGACGGGTTATCCCTGGAATAACCCGGGACATAAATGGGGTTAAATCGAATACCCCGGGATATTCTATTGCTGTGCAGAGTACATAAAACTGTTCCATATAAGATACATAGCAGTTTTAGAATTTTTATATAACTGTCATAGAATTGCCCTAGATTTTTCACAACGCTGCGTAACAATGTTCTAAAATTGTTCTAGAAATATTACAGATCGGTTGTCACACCGTTCTAGATCTGTTACAGATTTGTTATACAACATTTATAATTGAGTTCTAGAATTGTTCTAGAAATGTTACAAATCGGATTTCACAACGTTCTAGATCTGTTACAAAATACTAGTAACCAAGTTCTAGAATTGTTATAGAAATGTTACAGATCTGTTTTCACAGCGTTCTAAATCTGTTACATAACACTGGTAACCGAGTTCTAGAATTGTTATAGAAATGTTACAGATAGTATATCCCAGCATTCTAAAACTGTTACAGAATTGTTCTAGCACATGGGGGATGACATAGTTACTCGCATGTTTGTAACCTGTTACTAACCTGTTCTAGAACACGTTCTTTTGTGTTCTAGAACAGTTACAAATCTGTTCTGTAATCATGTTTGCTGAAAATGTCTTGGCTCAAAATGTGGCGACGGTATGTTAAGGTGGAAATGACACCGTCTTGGTATGCCAAAATGAAAGTTTTTCTCTTGTGCTTTCTTAATCCGGGCCATGTAAAGTACATGAGTGACCTTGCACTTTCGATCTGCAGGTTTGCCGCATACGTACCCATCGGAATAGCGAAGTGATAGAGATAGTGGCCTCGTTGTTCATACATATCTTGCCACACAGGTTCAATTGCCCGAACAATCCTATCATTTAGGATAGCTCTGAATATCTTATACAGTGTGTTCAGACAAGTGATTGGCCTGTAATTCTTCGGGTCATCTAAGTTGCCTATTTTCGGCAGGAGTATTGTGCGCCCTTTCACCAACCACTCCGGAATCGGCTCTTCCGTCTTTAAATATTAGGTGAAAATACGGGCCAAATGCTGATGGGTTGAAGGAAACTTCTTCAACCAGAAGGTTTTGATACAATCTGGTCCCGTTGCGCAATAGTTCTTCATCCCTCTAAATACTTTTTTCACCTCCTCGGTAGTGATGGGTGGGCATTCTTGATCAAGTGTTATGAGGGCATCAAATAGCTCCTTGAAGCTATTTATATTTTCTGAGTCTTCGTCCAGTCTATGCTGCACTTCGTAGACTTTTCTTCAAAATACTTCGACCTCCTCTGGTTGGGACGGGTTGTCGACAGTAACTGGAGGGTCTTGGAAGACTTGAGATGGTTCAGTGAGAAACTGTTGATTTTCTCTGACCGACCTCTCCTTCCGCTCTAGACTTCTCTTAGCGTCAGATAGTATCCGTATTCTATCAACAATATGCTGCCTGATGGTCAGCACCTTTGACTTGTTAAGTGTGTGATAACGGGTCCGGAGTTCGCACGCGAACTTTTGAACCTTAGCGGTAAAATTCCTGCCGGACGTAATGTAGTCAATCACGCACTGAATGCGGGACGCGTATTGTCTTGCACAGCCTATCTTTATGGCAAGTTCATGCATTCGTATCTTGGTCTTATGATCAACCGTTGGTTTTTTTAGGTTCGCATCGGCTAAAGCTCTCGCTGCATTATGCACACAATAATTAAGCTCGTCATCCATTTCAGCCAGATCTTTAGCTTTGAGAGAAACCTTGATATATATATATATATATGTGTGTGTGTGTGTGTGTGTATTTAATATTATTACATATATTTTATATATATTTGAAATTTAGATTGATATTTCTTAACCTATTAAAAATATTTTTTTGTTTTTTGCAAATTTCCTAAATTTTGAAAAGCGTATAACTTTTTGAGTTTTTATCGAATTTAAAAATGTCATGAAGATAATTTGCAAGTGTTTTTGCTATATACCAGACAATTTTAGAAAAATATCTAAAACTTACAAAAAAATTGATTAAAATCTTGAAAAAGCTCTAACTTTTTGAATTTTTGTCGAATAAAGAAATTTAACTGAGATAGTTTCTAAATATATTTAATACCTAGTGACGAATTTCAATGAAATTTCCTTATCTGCCAGAAAAATATTTTTCTAAACATTTTCAAAAGTTTTAAAAGTAAATAACTTTTCTATTTTTTATCGAAATTGAAAATTGTATTCTGATAATTTGCAATTGTGCTACCCACCTATAAAAAATTTTGACATTTATCAAATTTGAAATAAATTAAAATTTCGAAAATGCTCTAAATTTTTTAATTTTGGTGACAAATATCGGCTTAACGAACTTATCCTTAACTTCGTGAGTGCCGAAACGTAAAGATCCATTAAAAACCAGAGATCGAAAATTTGAATGATTACATTAAACTTTCATGAATAAGGATCTAAGAATAAAATAAATGTTGTGTTCAATCGATTTGCTCGAAATCTGATTTTTGAAAGAACTGCGTGCAAAGTCCGGTTTCTCGTGGAAAAGTACCGTGTACAAAGTGACCGATTCTCAAATGAACTTTGACTTCATGCGGATTTTCGATTAATATTCAACCCCGAGGAAGAAAGAATTCAACATGTACAATTGGGTAGGTTATTATATGTTTATTCCAAAAAAGAAGCCTGCAAAAAGTTAATGACAAGTTTTTTATATATATAAAGTTGGTGTATGTTTATTTACATATAAAGCCGGGAAAGCTAGACGGTGCTAAGTCCACTTTTTGACGAAATTGAGTTTTCTTTAATAATCATATTTTCTCGTAGTTTTGATAGAATTTTGACAGCTCTCTACGTATTCAAGAGACAACAATAACTCTGATAAAATTAGCACTAAAGGAACTTAAGTAATCATCCAAAAGCTTTGTGGTATCATATAAGATACATGAAGAAACTTTGAAAATATGCTAATTATACGGTTAAAAACGGATTGTTATGTCTTAAAGTATATGTATTCAAAATGTATACATATAAAAAAGAAATCGTTGAAAATTTATATTTTTTATTCGCTTATGAATCTTTCCGTAAAAATACGCTTTCTCCTGCATTAAAACAGCCCACTTTGTCGCTTGTCAATAGGGATCAGCGTCAAAAGGAATTATGTCTGAAGTTTAATCTTTTTGACAAGCTAAACTTCCTGGTGACTAGATCACTCAGCGACTAGATGTCACACCGACTAGTTTCTCTTTGACTAATCGTCGGCGACTAGATGTTCTGCCCCAGTTTCTTGTGTGTAGCTAAACAGAAAAAAAATTCTATTGTAGAAATTGAATATTAGTGAGTAAGTGATTGCTTTAAAAAATAAACTCTTGGATTTAAATAACCATGTAGGAAAAAGTTTAATTTCATATTTATTGCTAAAAGATAAAATTTTCATCTATTCTTTGAGATCAAAATTATACCTTCAGTCATATAAAATCAAAGTTTAAGGATTGGTATGAATGCACATAAATTGCAGATTTTTAAACTTGATTTAATTGTTTTAATTTTTAGTTATAAAACTATTATAGCCTCCAAATACGCGTAATTCTCACTTAGAATTTTATAGAATAAATGTGTAATATAATGAGTTAAAGTACAAAACATTACTCTTCACTTTTGATGTATATAACGTCACTAGGTGTTACTTTTGTTTTCACGTTGAAGGCTGGTACTTCCTTTTCCACATCGTTATATAACTCCCAGCGGTTATTATTTATTTGCATACAGTTATGTAGTGATCTGCAGTGTGAATAATGACTCCTGCTAGTCTGAAGATAATTGTATACTTAGAGATAGTGCAATACTTAAGTTTGAAGCGGACATATGTGTAGAATCCTTCACTTTTATGTCCCTCAAAGATATTTAAATAATTGTAAAGAATTAAACCAATATTGTTAACAAGTAACTTTAGATAATAAAGTAAAATTTTCAATGTTCCTACCAAAATTTTATCAGTAATTTTTGTATTGAAAAGTGAAAGGTTTCAGAAATATTTCCATATATAAAGGATATTTAAAAAAATCCTTATTCAACTGAGATTGATGAAGCATAAAAAAATAAAGGTTTAAAGTAGTTCAATCAACATGAGCTTTTCTCCATACAGACTAATGTACTTTGGAAAGTTTTCAATTTTGGTCTGCGTTGACATTCCCTGATTTTCTTACATCAGCTTCAATGAAAACGTGACCATTTATATTTATATTATGTGAAACGGGGCGCTTGAACTTACATGTATCGTTGCTTTCTAAACTGACTAAGATGGCACTTTCTGGATTTTTGAAGCCTTCTGTTTCAATTATTAAATGATTGAGAATCTTTCATTAAGAAAATTTATTCTAATGTTTATATTTAACAAGTTAATGAGCATTTCTGAATGTACGCACTTTGATGTGCTGCACATTTAGAAATTTTTAATCAAATCTTCTGTAAATATGTACATGGATAACTGAAAATCTGATTAAAAAATCAGCGTCAGCTCGCTTAAAATCAAATAATAACTCTTTTGTGTTCTAAACAATAATACACTGAGTCTCTTCATCAACTTCTGATAATCGCAGGGACTTGTAATAAAGCTAAATAATTTTTATAAAAATTAAATAATAAAATCTCATCTAAAAAGTATTACTATTGCTTATACTTTGTTCATTGTTAAATTTTTTTTTGTTAAAATTTAATGGATCCTTATTACTGTGATAAAGGAACACTTTACGGTGGCGGCATGCGGCCCCCATAAACCATCCCAAATCTTTTCTAAATCAAAGGTGTAAACTTGTTCCCTTGCAAAGGGCTCTCGCCTCTCGAGCATAAATAGTCAGGACGAGCTATGAGTGCGAGTAGGATGAGAGTCCTTTGCAAGCGCGACAAGTTTACGCCTTTGGCTAAGAAAAAATTTGGAGTGATTTACGGGGGCCGTATGTCATTACCGCAAGGTGCTTCTTTAGCCATTTTATTACTCAATTTTTATGAAAATTATTCAGCTTTATTACAAGTCCTTGCGATTATTATAAGTTGATGAAGAGACTTAGTATATTATTGTTTATAGCACAAAGAGTTATTATTTGATTTTAAACTATCTCACGCTATATTTTTAATTCGGACTTCATTTATCCATGTAAAAATTTTCAGAAGATTTTATTAAAAATTTCCAAAGGTATATCACGTCAAGGTGTGTACATTCAGAAATGCTCATTAACTTGTGAAGTATAAACATTAGAATACATTTTCTTAATGAAAGTTGAAGTAGGCCCAAAAAGGAGTATCTTTTATATCTAGAAATTTTTTCATGAAGTGGCTTCCTACAGCGAAAACCACCTTTCTATTCTGGCTCTGAATTTTTTTATTTCTTTAATCGATTATTATTATTATTATTATTATTATTATTATTACACCATTAAGCCATTTCCCTTTCGGGGTAGGCGTGACTCACTCGGTGGGGAAGGGAGTAATGTGAGGAAGGGAGTAATGTAAGGAACGAATATAAAATGCTTAGATTGATGCAGGATTCTCGTAATATCTATTTTAATAACACGTTCGTTCCGCAACACTGCTTCGACCCACGTTGCTAATCAATCTCTCTAGCAATCACCCCAAGTGAAGATCCACACAAAGTCTTCATGTAAGGTTCCCCACTTGGGTCCATTAGCATCCAAGATCTTGTGTTTCAGGCGTCATTCACTCTACTGACACTCTTTTTATTAACTATTTGTCACCATATTTTTCTGTCCTGGCATACTTTTCTAGCTTCTTTTATGTCCATGCATTTTGTCATGCAGGCTCTCGTGTTTCTGTGGCTTCTTATGTGTCTTCTAGCTAGGGTCTCATTTACACATTCTAACCACCTTTTCGCGGTCTACCTCTGAGCACGCTGCCATTGACTTTACCTTGATATACTTGTTTTGTTAGTCGTTCATTTGTTATGCTCTGAACATGCCCGAACTATCTTAACCGATTTCTTTCCATGTGTCTACTAGCGTCTCTTCTGTACCAAATTCTTTGAGAATTATGTCGTTACTCATTTTGTTCATCAGAGTTTTCCCGTATATCATGCGCAGGAATCTCATGTCAATTGTTTTAACTTCACTCTTATCTTTTTCTTGATAGGTTCATGTCTCGATACCGTATAGTACAGTTGGTACAAATATAGAGTGGTGTATTACCATTTTATCTTTATTTTATATATTTTTACTTCTGATAAGGGGCCCTGCTCTACAAATAACCTTTTTACCTGTGTTTATGCGTCTATCTAACTCCTCATCTATCTTTCCGTCCCTAGTAAACAAGCTACCAAAGATATACGAACTTATTAAATTGTTCAATTCTCTCATCTTTTAATCCAATACTGCATTATATTTTCTCACTCTTTCCTTCGAACACCATAGTTTTTTTGTTTTATTTGCGTTAATTTTGAGAACCATGCTCTTTATGCTTGAATTCATTTTATTTAACATTCTTTGCAAGTCTTCGCTTGACCCTTAAATAAAAACCTCATCATCTGCTAACGATAACCCACGTACCCTTACTATATCGAGATCCACACCTTCATCGTCGAAAAGAGCCATTCTTAAACACTTGTCCATGAATAATATAAATATCCATTAAGACATAACGCATCCTTGTCTAACTCCTTGAATAATATCGAAACAGTCACTAAATTTCCCATTTACCGTTACACTAGCTTTGCTACCCGTACATATTGTTTTTATAGCTTTTAGTAGCCATCCATTGATTCCATACTCTTTCAGGACTTCCCAAAAGTTACTTCTATCTACCTTGTCAAAAGCTTTTTCTAGGTTAACAAATGCACATAAAACTTTTTTTCCTACTCTTAAACTTTTTTCTGTAATTTGCCTTAAGCTAAATATTTGATGCGTACATGACCTTCCTGGCATTAACCCACTTTAGACTTCCCAAATCGTTGCTTCTGTTTGCTTCCCTCTGTAATTATTGCAGTCGCTTTTATCTTCCTTTCTTTTGTGTATTGGTTTCTGGAAATCGATTACTTTGATCAAAAAATATTTTCTTGGAGGAAAACTCTTCTCTGCGAGCAGTCCAACTTTTCTTTAAAGCTTTTTTCTGCGAAATTAATATTTTAACCAAAATAAGAACAAATTCTATTTTTCTCCGCTTTTTAACGTAATTGTTTATTTTTTATGTTAACAATTAATTGAATCAAAAAAATGATAGAAGATATTTCTCTTCCTACAGCTTCGTACTTTCTCGGAATGAGTACAACATTTCACATGATATTCAATACAAAAATCCGACGGATCTAGAACGGCACATGGGATTACACCCAGTTCCCAGAGTATATCCAAAATTGCTGGCCAAAAACGTGACATTCATTTCAGGACAGTTTGAGAGGACACTGAGACGGTTCATTCTATTTTCATAATTGGAATTTAATAATAAAGCTACGGGCAAATATTTATATTGATATGCTCATGACTAAAAAGTGGACAGCCAGGTAGAGCTAAGGGATGATTCACGAAATCATTCGATCATACGATTCATTCAAAAAGGGCGCTGGTCATAACAGATTCTCCTTCTCTAATTACAAACTTCCGTTAACTAAACTATCCAAATTCATCGAATTTCGGATAGTTAGACGTAAGCTTTTGGGAATTTAGTTTTTTTTTTAATGCATGATTGTAACGACTTTGCACTCCACGTTTATGTGGAGACTTCATTGTGCATGTTTGCATTTTAGTGCGGGGATTTTAAATAAGTGAAAAAATAGTGGGCGCAATTTTAGTGTAACGATTTTGCACTTTATCGTACGATAAAGAAACCTCGTTATGCATGGTTCCGCTAGCTATTGAAATTTACATGGGCATTTTTACTTTGAATTTTTATAAAAATGGAACCAGAAAAGAACTCGTAACGACTTTGCACTTAACTTAATTATTGAGACTTCGCTGTGAAAATGAAGTTTAAGCTTATTAATAATAAAGCCAAATTTATATAAAATAAAATTGTACTCTCTCGTGACGACCTTGTACCTTTTTTAACACGAGGACCTCGTTGTGCGAAGAAACATGCAAAAAATAAACATTTAAATTATGTGAAATAATCTCAAAAAAATATTATGAGAGAGATCTATCGCTATATGACGCAATCATCTCTAACTCAAGTGAATCCACAACCTATCATTTTTGTTGTTTTTTATAATGATTTAAAATTTCAGGAGGAAATTTTATTCTAAAAATACTATTTACTTATTTTTCCGTTGTAAAAATAATTTTCAAGTGTAATTGTAAAATGTTTAGGGCTAGTTTTAATGTCCTATCAGTATTGTAATCAATGCATTTTGTTAGTCGCAATTTACTGGAAAGGATAAAGTAAACGCAAATTGAACGTATCTCTAGATCAAAATAAATATCTTTGAGATAAGTTTAAAATGCAACAGCATTATTATCAAAAATGTATATAGTTTTTGGTATATGTAAGATCAATTATTAAAATTAGTCAAGTGCAGTAATCAAATTGAGAATATAAATAAACACAAAGTCAATCCCCAGTTAGCGAAGAGTAGGAATGTTACAATACCAAAAGCCAAACCAATCTTTCAACTCCTTACAAATGTTGGTATAACAGACTCAGAATCTACAGACACATAACAAGTTTTAAAACATGGACATTTGCCAATAACAGGCATGGGAGTATCAAAATTTATACAAATCTAATACCTCCTCTGATAAGAATGTGAAAACAATTTTTTTATGATACTTTCCAAAATTTAAATTTGTTTCATTTTGAATATATTCATATAACAGAAATTGATTACATATTTGTAAATCTTTTTTGAATACACAATTTTGGTCAATTCATCGTTTGTCGAATCTTGCATAGTTTTACCTCAAAATGAAATTTTGGATTTTTCATTATTGATTGTGCAATCAAAATTTGAATTTTCGATATTTCAAAAAAATTCAAATAGTTATGATAGTCTTTCAGAATGTTGAAAATGCAAAGTTTTTCCCCCTTTGAGTTTTTCTTCAGGATACAGGGGTCTCAAAACGTGGACATTTGATAAAAACGAAGAAAGGGGGGGGGATAATTTTACATAAATCTAATACCATCCCATTATAGGGTGAGAATGTAAAAAAATTGAGATAAAATCTTTGAAACATTATGGACGCTTCTAGTTTAGGAGATATTCGCGTTTTCATAAGTCAGGAGCAACATTATTTTTTTTGGAAAAAATTCCTGGCTACGCTATTGTCTAATTCTACGAACATGCTTGTTCTGAAAGTTCTAGTTTCCGTCTAGGTTCTGGTAAAGCGAAAAGCCTATTTTCCTGCTGAAATACCCACTCTTTCAATGACAGAAAATGCATGATGCGTTAACAATTCACTGTAAAAAAAATATATTCGATTTTACATCTCTGGTGGATGTGAATAAAAGGACCCTCGTATATCGGATCAAGTTTACAAAAGTTTGTAAGAATCCACCTAGCAATGAATTCATTAGGGCGACAGGTTTCTGTAACAAAAATATGAAATATACGTTTTGAATAACAGCATTTTTTCCGTTTCAGTAGCAGAAAATGTGAAAGGAAAAATAGGAATAGCTTGAATTTGATCTATTTTTGTATGACAACTGTCAACAAAATTGAACATAGATGTCAATTTTCTCGCGTTAAGAATAAAAATGCTTCAAAATTAGAAGATGAAGGCATCGATAAACAACGAAAACGAGAGACTCTTTCGTATTCACTTATTATTTTATTAATTATTTTAAATTTTCAATTAATTATAAACCAAAAATCTTACAATTTCCATCTGGGTGAAATTAAAGATCTTTGGTCAAATTAAAAATCTCGATGTAATTTTCAATCGCAGGAAAGTGATTTTACCGACGCATGGTATTTTTACACGCTACGACTGAATTTCCCCCTTCTATATGTATAGTTCGTATGAGAGAATGTTTAATTTTATTTTTGTCGAGTGTGTAATATCACAATGCTGTTCGCGGATCCTTTTATTCACATCGCTAGAACATGTAATTTTACACAATGTTGTGAAATCATACAGTAAAGTGTGTGATATTTACAATGATACCATATGTAATTTTCCGAAGCTTTGTAATTTTACACAAATCTTTTTTTCACAGTGTTGACCTTCTATTTTAGGACCTTTAAAATATCAAATATTCTTAAGTACGCCAAAAACTATTTTCCACTAAATCAATTTCTAATTCAAATATTCTACATTGTTTTCTTTTAATTTAGGTCAGTTCTAAATTAAAATTTTAAAAATTGTTGTAGACTTA
>NC_046659.1:36892370-36896469 GCF_010883055.1 Belonocnema kinseyi
AATGGATTCAATGCGATGGATCGGCGGGATCTCGCGACCTTTGGGTGGACGGAGCAACTGAATCACGACTTGCTAGAGTGCTACGATGCGAGTGTGGCCCGTAAACGGGGTTTACGCATGAAGAGCGATGCTGTACGACCCGGAGAAACATCAACACCAAGGTTTCTCTCAAGCCTAAAGATCTGGCTGAAATGGACGACGAGCTTCGTGGACATTTTTCCGGTGAATCCGACCTCTGGGCTATCAATTATTGTGTGTGTAATGCAGCGAGAGCTTTGGCCGATGCGAACAGTAAAACAAAACCAACGGCTGATCATAAGACCAAAAGATGAATGCATCAACTTGCCATAATGATAGGCTGGGCAAGACAGTACGTGTCCCGCATTCAATGTTTGATTGACTATACCACATCTGGCAGAAATTTTACCGCCAAGGTTCGAAAGTTCGCGCGCGAACTGCGGAACCGTTATCACACACTTAACAAGTCAAAACTGCTGACCATCAGGCAGCATATTGTTGAGAGAATACGCATATTATCTGACGCTAAGAGAAGCCTAGAGCGGATGGAGTGGTGGGTCAGAGAAAATCAACAGTTTCTCTCTGACCCATCTTGACTCTTCCAAGACCCTCCAGTTACTGTCGAACACTCACCCAAACCAGAGGAGGTCGAAGTATTTTGGAGAGAAGTCTACGAAGTTCAGCATAGACTGGAAGAAGACTCAAAAAATATAAATAGCTTCAAGGAGTTATGTGTTGCCCTCATAACACCTGATAAAGAATGCCCACCCATCACTACCGAGGAGGTGAAAAAAGTATTAAGAGGGATGAAGAACTATTCCCCACCGGGACCAGATTGTATCAAAACCTTCCGGTGGAAGAAGTTTTCTTCAACCCATCAGCATTTGCCCCGTATATTCGCCTCATATTTGAAGTCGGAAGAGCCGATTGCAGAGTGGTTGGTGGAAGGGCGCACAATACTCCAACCGAAAATAGGCAACTTAGCTGACCCGAAGAACTACAGGCCAATAACTTGTCTGAACACGCTTTATAAGATATTCACAGCTATCCTAAATGACAGGATTGTTCGAGCAATTGAACCTGTGTGGCAAGAAATGTATGAACAACAAGGCTCAAAGAAAGGCGTGGCCGGATGTCGGGAGAACCTGCTCATCTGCAGATGTGTCTGCACTAACAAGGTCACGTTTCAGAGAGGTGTCTTTCAGGGCGACACCATGAGCCCACTCCTCTTTTGCCTTACATTATTGCCACTATCTCTAGCACTGCGCCATTCCGACAGTTACTTGTGCGGCAAACCTGCAGATCGAAAGTACAAGGTCACTCATGTATTTTACATGGACGATCTTAAGTTCTATGCTAAAACAGAGAGCAACTGCATCTGCCTCTAGGGAATGTCGAACGATATACTAAGGTAATTGGAATGGAATTTGGGTTAGACAAATGCGCCAAGGTTTATTTGAAGCGAGGTAAACTGAATGGCATCCCTGAAGATCCTGAGCTCGTTGATTGAAGCGCTATTCGACACTTTTCCGCTGGAGGGACTTATACATACCTGGGCGTGCCACAGAGCCGCATTCCGGATGTGACATCTTTAAAGGATACTCTCCGAAGCAGATACAAACGTCTCATCCGACAGATTTGGTCTTCCAAACTGTCGGCGAGGAACAAAGTATCTGCAACGAACATGCTTGCCGTCCCGGTACTACTCTATTCATTTGGAGTAGTTCCATGGACGAAGAACGAGCTCAGATCTCTTGATATCGGGACAAGAAAAATTATGCACATGAACAAAAGCATGCATCTTAAGTCTTCCGGTCCGCGACTGTACATCTCACGCCGTAAAGGGGGTCGCGGAATATTGAGTCTTGAATGTCTTCACAACAGGATTATTCTGGGTACAGCACATAGAGTTTCAAATGGAAGAGACCCTATTCTTAAAATGGGCAGGAATCACGAAGAAGTGGGCAAAGGAACGTTTCTGTACAAAGCAGCGGAGGAGGCTGCTGAAACACTCGGACTTGACTTCAGTATTAGGGGTGAGCAAAATGCATCAAATCTTATCTATCTCGAGTACTCACTCCTGAAACCCCGGATTAACAAAGCAAGAGAGAAAAACTTTCGTGAACAGCTCCTCGATAAGAGGATGCACGGTATCTTCCACAGAAATGTGAAGGATCAGTTAATGTCTTGTGTGCTAACGTTTGCTTTCCTTAAATCGCCCGGATTGAAGTCTGGTACGGAGGGTTTCATTTTGGCATGCCAAGACGGTGTCATTTCCACCTTAACATACTGTCGCCACATTTTGAGCCAAGATATTCCTGATGATAGCTGCAGTGCGAGCTATGCACACCTCGAGCATTTAGCTCACATACTATCTAGTTGTCCAACTCACGTGAGAACGACCTACATTCAAATGCACAATGCGGCACTAAGAGTGCTTTATTACCATCTCTGTCACTCTTACGGCATTAACCTGAATATCGTTCCTCTAAATGCTCCGAGGGAAATTTAATCAATCGTCGAGAATGACTTCGAGAAGCGAACCACGTTCGTTATCGAATTTTCAGCACCAGCTGACAAAAACATCATAGCCAAGGAGAATGAAAAGAAAGAGAGGTATCGAGACCTTATAAGCGAGTTGCAACGATTGTACCCGGAATATTCTGTTAAACTGATCGTCCTTATCATCGGCGCTCTTGGTGGTGCCAAGCTTTCACTTGCTAATGGCCTAAAAAGCATCCCTGCGTGTCAACAATATGCTAGAACACTTGCGGGAAAAATGCAGAAGGCGGTTGTCCTTGGGTCACTCCATGTTCTTAGGGTGCACGAGGCTTTTGCTGGATCGTCGTATTGATTCCTTTACAGAGTGTAACCACCTATCTCACGGTTGTGAGACGTGATAACCCCAGGATATCTAGGATATCGCTAGGTCATTTACGGGATATTCAAATGTCCCAAGTAGGATATAGAAAATTAAATTATATCCTACTTGGGAATTTGAATATCCCGTAAACGTCCCAGAGATATGCTGGATATCCTGGGGTTATCCCTGGGATATCCACATATCCGCCTTGTGGGATATCCGACGGGTTATCCCTGCGATATCCTTGAGGCAACCTCGGAGATAAATGGGATTAGGGCTACCACATGATTTCACCGGGAGCAGGTGCTAATCTGAAAAATTGCATGCGCTGCCAGCGAAATCGCGGTAAAATTTCAGCCACAACCACGTGTCACGATCGTGAGATAGGTTGTTACAGTCTGAACCGGAATCAATACGACGATCCGGCAAAAGTTTCCCTGAGGACACGGAGCTATCCAAGGATTACCGCCCTCTGCATTTTTCCCGCAAGTGTTTTAGCATATTGTTGACACGCTTTCTCTGTTGCCGACTTGTTCTAGCTGTGGTAGAGTAGGCGTTTTGCTTACATAGCCCATTTTTCAGAGTAGTTCGGCATGGTTTCCCAGGCGTTGCTGAGAAAAGTGCGATAGCTCCGGGTCTTTCTCGCAACACAGAGCATGCAGCCGCACCATGTAGCACTGTTCGGGGGCCACACTCGCATCGTAGCACTCCAGCAAATCGTGATTTAGTCGCTCCGTCCACCAGAGGTCCCGAGATTTCGCCAATCCATCGCAATAAATCCATTTTCATTAGCTCCCTCAGCTCTAGAGTGGTCGGCATTGTTGGCCGACCCATTGTCGGGAGCCATGCGCGTTCTGTTGTTTTGAAACGCACTTACTATAAGTATGTTTGGTGCTGTCATTATTTTTCCCACGAAAAGCTAGGGAAAGGGGTTGGTCCATCCTTGTAGAGCCCCGCATGCAAGGATAAGGCTGCGTACTCTGAGAGGTCGCCCGGTATCCCAGAGTCACCGTTCTAGACATCTCACCCAGGCGCCATTCAGCTTTTGGCACGGTTTTCACACCTCCGGCTGAGAGTTAATTCCTTCGGGACTACCTCTGGACAATTTTCCACGACTGCCTATTTATTTTGGTAATCATATTCAGCAGAAATCCTTGGTACAGGGACCCTCTATCCGTAACCCAAGGACGCGTTCGGTGGCTTTGTCATAGGTCATAT
>NC_046659.1:36896569-36900829 GCF_010883055.1 Belonocnema kinseyi
AAAATTTGTTTTCTACAGAACATTTTTTTTCGCGTTTTGTGTTCGCAAATAATCTACATGTATTTTTTTATTTCAATGTGAAACTAGAAAATTTCGAGATATGATTTTTCAAAATTTTGTAATCGGGAAAAATTATTTGTATTCAATCGCTCACTGTAAAGGAAGTTTTGAAAAGAAAAAATTGTGCTTGTACTGAAAACACGCATGCACTCACAACTTTGCAAAATAGTATAACATACTTTTAAGGATCTAAATCTAAATTCGAAAACTTTCTCGCTTGTTATTTCAGTTTCTACTCGTTTATAGCATTCGGAATTTTCAAGAAGTTTAGGATAACGTCGAAACATCTGCCTATGCTGCTTAATCCTTTTATTACTTTTTTGGAACTATCTGAGATAAATTCAACTTTTAATTTAGTACAGAACAAGATCAAAATAACCATAAACTTTGAGTCTTCGGTTATACCGAGCCTAAGTAAATCTGGTCTCAGAATCTTAGCTGAATAGAATCGTCGCTTTACCTGAGCTACTTAAAACACCTTGTCTATATTCCTTTCCCCCTCAAATTTTCTGGGTCCTAGATTTTAAGTTAGAAAGAGGATAAAGCGATCCAGGTCCTAGGTACCTCAACCTGGCTAATGGTAGGAAGGGTCAGTCGTCAATGTACTGCCGTCGCGTCAGTTTGTATTTTCTGCAGTTTGAAGTTAATGAACGCTAATTGATACTAACACCGAGCTTCTTACTCCACAAACAAGTTACATATAATTAAGTTAGGGTGTATCAGTGTAAGTACTTTGAACTATTTGCAAATTTTTCACATATCTCCTATTGAAGGGCCTGATCGAAACTGTAAGGGAGGTATACGAAGAGACGAAAGATAGAGTGAGAGGCGGGCGGGAATCTCTGTGAGATTCTGGATGGTTAGGGGGTTGATGCAAGGGTGCTCGCTTAGCCCAACAAAGAGCGCGGAGGCTTCAAAGGAGACTATTTAAAGGTTGAGAAGATAATTGGACAAAACTAGGTTAGAGTTGAATGCGGACAAGTCGAAGGTTATGGTGTTCAGGAAAGGAGGTGCGAGGAAGGTAAGTGGAAGGGAAAAGCTATGAAGGAGGTGAAAGAGTTTGTGTACCTGTGCTTCCTGCTTCGAAAGAATGGAAGAGAGGGGTGGATGGTCATATAAAAGAGAGGATGAAAAGGGCAAATGCGGTGATGAGGCAGGTGTGGGGGCTAGGGAACAGGTTGTTCGCAGATAATTTTGTAAGGACTATGAAATAACTTGATTCATTAGTGATGGGTGCGCTATTTTACGGAGCGGAGGTGTTGGGGCTTAAAGTAAGCGAGGAGGTTAATAGGATGCAAGAGAGGTATGTAAAGTGGGCACTGGGGTTGGCAAGGAACACGCCGAACTATATTGTCAAGAGGGAGACAGGAAGAACGAGTTGAGGGATTATAGCAGGGAGTCGAGCGTGTAAATATAAAGAGAAATTTTTGAAAGAGGGGGGAAGTAAGCTGGTTAGGGAATTTTGGTAGGAGAAGGAGAACAGGCGTAGTGGTGCAAAGATGGAGGTGGAAAGAGAAAGGTCTTTCAGAACGAATGGATTGCAGATGGATGAGAAGGATGCACGAGGAAGGCTGGCAGGTATATGAGTTGGTTCAAAAGAATGGCATATATTATGGAATTGTGTGAAAAATTATGGATTATTCATTTCCTATATTTCAGCGTATTGTCTAACTTATTCAAAATTAAAAAATATATTGATTTTTGAAAAAATTCCTTGCACCCGGTGTATTATTATCAGCAAGCAAACGTCTCCGCGCGTATGTGACGTGCGCCGAAGAAAGGGGGCTTACTCTGAAAAGTGAGATTTTTCAGGGCAAGCGGTTAAAGTCGACCCGATAGACTGGATTTTTAGAAGAGAGGGAAGACTCGCGAAATCTTTTCTCTCTACTTACCACTACATTCTCACGGAAGAAGATAGGTCGTAGACGCGGCTCATGGACGGGATATAGACGAGACGCGTAGATGGTATGATGAGTGGTGGGAGATGTTTCAAGGAATCTCGAGCTCTCGAACCAAAGCCCTATTACTCGGGTACCTAACAATTCAATTATTAGAAATAACAAGGCTCGGATTTTTTCCCGGTGGTTTCATTAAAAAGGGCAGCTCAAAAACTATCGAATGTGTAAAAACTTGAATTCGATTTGCTTAGAGTAAGCCCTCTTTCTTCGGCGCACGTCACATATATAGTTCTGTTGAAGATTACCGAAGATTGCGTACAATTGAGATGAACTAATTTTGAGAAACAACCAATTCTTGAAAAAACAACATATGTTAATGCAAGAATGAAGAGGATTTCTTTACTTAATATTATAAAATTATATTAAAAATTAAGAGAGTTACGGTTATTTGAAGTGCTTAAAATTTTGTATGGTAAAACTTTTCTTAATAACATAATTGAAAGTTGATGCAAAATTGAAAAGATTTGTTGTTTATTTTATCAGAGGCGCATCTAGGGAAAGTACCGCCCATTGTCCCGTCCCTAAAAAAAAGTCTTCTTTTCTAAAAGAAGCATAATCGAGGTTTTCCTTTAATATTATACAACATACGTTTTTGATACCTCGGCTTTATCGTTAAGTAAATTCTAATTTACATAGATAAATTTAATTTGCTTCAACAATATTTTTCCAGGATATGTGTGAGATTTTTATCGATACTGCTATAATTATTATAACTGTTGATTGTATAAAGAGATTCATTTTACTCTATATATTATTGAATCGTTTGAACAAATAATTATTAGCTATTTCCCGTATTTCTTTGTGTTGTCCTAGATTTGTCCACTTTTGTTCTTACAAATATGAAGTTTACGCTGCCTTTTTTATAATGCAAGTTTTTATATCTTAGCGTTATCATTTAACAAATTATTTCAAGTAGATTCTTGAAAAGTAAGTCACTTGACACTCTGGTACATACCCACAACTGAAACTTAGTTTATTTGAGCTGGAAGGGTGGGGTGATATTCCGATACCTTTTATAATAGGTTCCAAAACTTATACCCTTTCAATACGGTTCAAAGTGTACATCGAATTGATCGTGACTTGTTTAACCCTTAAGGAGCCATCCTATCTACAAATTTCACTATGCACCATGTGAGGTCGTGGGCGGCCCCAGCCGGAAAATTGCATCCTGCGAAGATAGTATTCGTTATTTCAATTCAACAAAATTACTAGATTCTCTTATATCGCTCTCTGTAAAAGAAGCTTTGAATAGAAAAAATTATTCTTATGCTAAAAATATGCATTCACCCACAAACTGCGCAAAATAATATAACATACTCATTTCTCCAGTCTCAATTTTTTTCTGCTTATTTGAGAACCTTAAACAAAAATTTTGACGGCAAAGAAACGGAACTGTATTGTTATAAAATGAACAATAGGAAATATGTGAAAAATTTGCAAATAGTTCAAAGTACTTACACTGATACACCCTAACTTAATTATATGTAACTTGTTTGTGGAGTAAGAAACACGGTGTTAGTATCAATTAGCGTTCATTAACTTCAAACTGCAGAAAATACAAACTGACGCGACGGCAGGACATTGACGACTGACCCTTCCTACCATTAGCCAGGTTGAGGTACCTAGGACCTGGATCGCCTTATCCTCTTTCTAACTTAAAATCTAGGACCCAGAAAATTTGAGGGGGAAAGGAATATAGACAAGGTGTTTTAAGTAGCTCAGGTAAAGCGACGATTCTATTCAGCTCAGATTCTGACACCAGATTTATTTAGGCTCGGTATAACCGAAGACTCAAAGTTTATGGTTATTTTTATCTTGTTCTGTACTAAATTAAAAGTTGAATTTATCTCAGATAGTTCAAAAAAAGTAATAAAAGGATTAAGCAGCATAGGCAGATGTTTCGACGTTATCCTAAACTTCTTGAAAATCCCGAATGCTATAAACGAGTAGAAACTGAAATAACAAGCGAGAAAGTTTTCGAATTTAGATTTAGATCCTTAAAAGCATGTTATACTATTTTGCAAAGTTGTGAGTGCATGCGTGTTTTCAGTACAAGAACAATTTTTTCTATTCAAAACTTCCTTTACAGTGAGCGATTGAATACAAATGATTTTTTCCGATTACAAAATTTTGAAAAATAATATCTCGAAATTTTCTAGTTTCACATTGAAATAAAAAAATACATGTAGATTATTTGCGAACACAAAACGCGAAAAAAAATGTTCTGTAGAAAACAAATTTT
>NC_046659.1:36900929-36918028 GCF_010883055.1 Belonocnema kinseyi
GCACCATTTTTGGTTAGTTTTCTATCCACCACGTGCTGCAAGGCGTAAATATTGTCAATCGTACTCCTTCCCTCCCTAAAGCCCGCCTGTGTCTCCAGCAATATTCTTGGAATTCTTGGGAATCCCTCCCCCTCCATACTTTTTTCACTACCCTCTTCAGCCTCTGCCTTACCTCTTGTGTGCCAAACAGCCATGTTTAATTCTCGGCTCCGTCCATCCCTGTTGCCTTAGATTTTTTCAACTTCCTTATCTGTTTCTCTCTTCTCTCCTACGCTCTCTTACTTTCCCTTCTATCATAATCTCCAGCTTCTCCAAAATACCTGGCTTCAGGCCATACCCTCTGTCCATTACTTCCATTCCCGACCTGTCCTTCACCTTTTCCAGCCTTTTTTCCGTCCTTTCCTTCCATACCCTAATACCTTCCTCCATCTCCTTTATTTTATCCTCTTTTTTTTCCTTGCCGACGCCAACTCCCTCTGCAATCCTTCTACTTTCCCCCTTATCTTTTTTACTTCCTTTTCTCATCTCTCATCTCTTACCCTCAGGTCCTTGCTCATACTTTCCATCTCCTCCATAGCCCCCCTTACTTCCTCCCTCAACGCTCTGACCTAGCGTATCAGCCCCCCGAGAGCCTTCTTCTCCGCCTGTCCCTCCAATTATATGGTGGGGGGGGGGATCTACGTGTTCGTCCGCTTTTTTTAAGTGGAGTCTAACGCGCTTTTCTCTGGACTGTCTTTGCTTTCCCTTTTCCTTTTCAAGAGATCCTCTCCCTCGCTTGCACTGGCCGCTCTCTCCCTTGCTCTTTCGTGCTATTCTTTGTTGTTTAAAATTTCCCGCCAATAACAAGTATGCTGACCCGCTGAGGAGGCCGCTGCCCGGAAATATTTGCGCAGTGATAATTATACACCCGGTGTGAAGTTTGCACCCGAAACTTTAAATGTTAATAAATTTTACAATTTTAACTAAAAACGTCGAAAGTTGACCAACAAACTCCAGCAAAATGCCACTGTGCTCTCCACTGCCGGTGGTGATATTACGAGAGTTTACCGCATACTACTTACTATGGTCGGCTTTACATCGATGAGCGGAAGGTTAGCTACACGCGCTTAGAATTGTTGAACGGAGCAAAACTTTCGCCCCTCTTACGTTCAAACTCTGCAATCGAATTTCTTCCGTTGATACTCTGCGCTGATTTTTTGAGCTCTAGGTCCGCTACCTGTCATTGAATGGTCGAAACCATTGGCCGCGAAATATAGGTCAAGTTTGAAAATAAATGATTCAATCAATACACCGATTTATTCTTTCTGATAAAAACGATTGATTTATTATATGTCATCGATATTTATAGTTTCATGGATGACATATTCTCTTATTTGATCCCTAGAATAAACGCCAATGATCGTGTATTGCAGTTCGTGGTAGACGCGGAAGATTTGAAAATGCTGGTATTGAGAATCAGAAACACTTCCACAAGGTCGAATAATTCGAAGTCAGAATTTGACATTATCCATCTTATTTGTTTCTATGTAAATAAGAATTGCTTGTTACTAACAAACAATTCTTTTATTAGTTTTGGTTCTAACACACACACAAGTAAGCTTAGCACTTAATATCGAAGCACATCCGATCACAAGTGCTGACGTTCCCATATGTACTCTCTTCCAACTTTTCAACTTAAGATCCTCCTGATTCGTGAGTGTATTTTAAGATATTGAGGAAGACCCAAAGATGGGTCGAAACGTCGATTTATTTAATGTTGACTGAATGAACATATATATTGAACGTATGGCCAAAATAAGTTCTCAATCTCTATAAGGGAGATATATTCGAATCTTAAAAAAATGTTCAAAAAAAGGACAAAAAATTCTAAGACTTCTGTCTAGAATTTTCGGAATTATAATGCAATAGATTTTCCTGGTGTATTTATGTCTGTATCTGTTATCTGAGAATAAATATTAAAATCTAAACCACATAAGAAATTTCCTTTGGCTGTAGTTCTGTTACCTTTACACATTTCAATACCCTCTCCCCCTGGAGTATTTTTTAAAATTTGAGAAACTAATCTATTCAGAGTAAGGTTTACTCTTGCTCCGTATTCCTGAATAGCTTCATCCGGTTTAATTTTGACATTCGCTAGATCTTGCATAAGTTGACTTATGTCTTCGTTTTTACAATACATTTGATTAAAGGTTCTCAATATTTCATCTAGAGTGATCCCTCTTCTATCCTGAATATATTGTCTCGCTTTTCCAGCTATTTTTTTCTGATTAACATTCTTAAGCATTTGATATCAAAAGGGTCAATTAACGAAATTGCGGCTCTACAGTGATCATCAAAAATAGTGATCGACATATTTTTTCCGTCAAAGGGTGGAATCATCTCTTGCACTATTTTTGAAATTTCACTAAAATCACGAGTTCCGGCCAAAGCAATTGAATTTTCTGACAAGGGAGTAGGAAGATAAACCGTCGTTTCGTTTCTTCTTAGGGGAGAAGAATTTCCGAAATCTGAACTTATAAATAGGCTAATATTATTAGTTAATAAATTTTGAGAAGAACGTAATGTTTGCATTGCCAGGGAAGTTCCAGTCACCGCACTCGGATCAACAGAACCCTTATTACTCAATTTTTGCTTACACCTTGAACCTGAACGTTCGATTTCGTCACTTGATGAGAGCGGAGGATCTCTATCTCGAGCCCTTTTTCTCGCACGCAATTTAGGCAGTTTTAATCACTTAATTATTAAAGTCTAAGACTTGTGGTCATAATCCAACTTGCGATTTTATCATAACACTTTTTCTTTTCTCTTATAAAAATTCAAACATTATAGTTTTGAAAACAAAATAAGAGTGAAAAATAATCACTTCACAATACATTAATTGGAATCTGCTTCGTCATCTGAAGGTTCCAGATGAGTTTGCACTTGAAGATCTTGAAGGAGTAAAACCACGCAAACCCCTGGTAGAAGATTGCAGCTTATCATTACAAGAATTCTCGGATTTCTTTTACTTGACGGAAGGTTTTCGGTCTAGTAGAAAAATTCACATTTAATCTGACAAACATCCTTGAAACTGAACTCGTGACCTATATTTTCCACGACAAAGGTAAATCCCACAGAGCTGTCACCAATTTGTTACGACCAAACTCTGCAATAGAATTTCTTCCGTTAATACTCTGCGCTGATTTGTTGAGGTTTAGGTCCTTTACCTGTCGCTGAATGGTTAAAAACATTAGCCGCGACCTATAGGTCAGGTTTGAAGATAAATGATTTAATCAATACAACAATTTATACTTTCTGATAAAAACGATCGATTTATTTTATGTCATCGATATTCATATGTTCATGGATGACATATTCTCTTATTTGATTTCTAGAATAAACGACAATGATCGTGTATTGCAGTTCGTTGTAGATGCGTCAGATTTGAAAAGGCTGGTATTGAGAATCAAAAACACTTCCACAAGGTCGAACAATTCGGAGTCATGATTTCACATTTCTCATCTTATTTTTTTCTATACAAATAAGATCGCATTGCCTTTGAATTTATCTGAAATCTTCTAAGTTCGTATAATCAAAATACTAGAATACCTAAGAGTCTCAGGTTCAAGGTTTTTCAAAGAGCGCGCCAAAATGACATGTATCCGTCAATTAACCTCTAATCAGATTAAAACTTGTAACTATAACTGACGTTTCTGAGCTACTTTTAGCTTTTAACCAATAAAAATGCTGACGTCACTCACTTTCAGTGTCGAATAACCAATCATAAATTAGGTCACTTTGCTCCTCCTACTGATTTCGGCAATTAAAGTTAGTGAAAGTTCAAGGATAATGGTTCCAAAGTCCAACTTTTATCGCCGTAAAACGTCAATCTCTTTGAATGCCAGTTTCTTGTTTGTAAGTCCAAAGGTCCTCTTTATATGGCGTCTGACTGGCACCATGACCCATTCACGATTCTGTAAATAGCCCAAGATCTCAAGTTCCTTACCTCAAAATCTAATTTGAACACTGAACTGAGCAATATCTTTGATGAAGGATTTAGTGTAGTTAAATTCGAAGAAAATACTTACGGTAGTTTCGATCAGCTGGCGCATTTAAAATTTATAAGTTGGAAACACTTCTTCCTCGCTGTTTTCGAGGCTGGTAGGTGTAAAGCCGACCGATATCCTTGGAATCTATCGCCACTTTATCGGTTTGTTCAGGGGGGTCACTCGCCATTCAAATGCACTGAGTCAGTTTTGTGAAGGATGGCAGATGATGAAACACTGGCGCCACGCCTTACATTTGAATGACAGCTGATAAGAAACATGGGAGATGTAGTATTTTTGCAGTTTTTGTAAAACTTTCAACATTTGTGGATATTTTAAAAACTTTGAGCTTGAATTAAGCCAAGTTTAACTTTTTCTAGAATTAAAAAAAATATCGAGAATTAAAAAATAGATCTTAAAAATACTGGAAATGTCTTTTTAAGGATTTTAATTATCAAGCAGAGTAAAGTGGTAAAATATAAAGAATACGTCTTCAAGGTTTACAAGCTAATAAACTTAAAATTTTAAAATGTCAATAAAAATAATAGTTTTTCTATTTTTAATTACTTAAATGATTAAAAAGTATTATTACATTGTAATAAAAATACACCAGAAATGATAAAAATTATAATTTTAATATTTAGTATATTGTATTAATCGTTAAGATAGTAAAATATTATCAGTATGAAAGCTATTAAGTTTACTGTACATTTTGTCATATATTTATTTGAAAATTGAATTAAAATATGGTGATATGAATTAAATATGGACTAAAGACATCGATGTATCGATCCAAACTGTCGAGGAGGGTACGACTCAATCCGTTTAAACGAAGTAAAAAGATTTTTTCTCCGTTCCAGAAAATAAGGTTGAACGTTGGAAACACGCAATTCAGCGTGAAAAAAAGGATTTTATTATTAAGCCTGGACATTCAGTGTGTCAAGATCACTTTTTAAAAGATCAGATAATTTGGAAGAAGGAAGTTTTAGCTCCTGATTGAACGGTTACGGCGGTGAATATTACGATTTCTTTACATCGATTTCCTTTAAATTAAAATAACCGAATGGCTCTGCGGTTTCATGTATATATTGATTTTGAGCTTTTGAAATATTCATGTTGTTGCCGATCTTTTAGATTATTTTGATAGTGTGTAGAATTATGATTTTAATAGTTTTATTAATTTAAACAGTATTTTAACACCCTTCCTATCTTGAAGAGAAATGTAAATGTAAAATTATAACAATTTTCAATTATCGGAGAGTTTCGATATTTATGTAAAATTAAATTAATTTATTAACAAATGCATGTATTAAACGATATTATAATGGTAAAATAATGATTTTCTTGCAGTCATAATAGTAACAGAAACCTAAATTAAAACTAGGAGGTTGGCCATCTCAATTTCCAAACCAGCTCTATCCGACTTCCAAGCTTTTGCATGGATCGCATCCGTAATTATAAATTTCCAAGTGGTAGTATCAAAAATGTCCGACAGATGGCCCCACTTCTACCTATACACAGTTTAAAAAAACTGTTATGGAATAATAATGTCAATCAATAAAATTATGTTTTTTTTACTATAAAATGAATGTTAAATCTATTACCAAAGATTCATAGAATTTCAATAATAATTTTTATGAAAAAATCTTAGGAAACAGTGATAGTGATAGAGAGAATAGATTAAAATACATATAGTTTTCCATATAGTTTCAAAATTGATTTACATAAGTAAAAAATAATTAATGGTTAGTAATATTAAGTAATATGTTATACAAATATTGATGTAATTGCTTTTAAAAAATGGTTTTTAAATTTGTGGATGGGAAAATTAATTTATTGGCAATAATTTTATTTTTTTATAAATAACATCGATAAACTTACTTTATTATTTGCAACAATATTATAACTAATCTTCTTTCTTTATTTGTTATGATATTTCCCTTTTGCGGGTTTGAGAGTCTTTACATAAGCATTACAAGTATTCTTACAAACAAGCCTTATACTATCTTAAGAACTATTCGCTTCATACAGTCTTAAATTATTATTATTATTATTATTATTATCAAACGCTTGCGACTTTGCTCTGGGCTTCCATTTCCTCTTCCCGTTATCAATTTCAAATTTTGACTCTAGTTCGAAACACTACTTCGTAACTCTCCTTCTTTCGGAGTCATTTTTTGGCTTTCTTTGCTACCATCCTGTGCAACCAGCTCTCTCTCTCTCTCTCAGATCTTCTAGCTTCTTCATCCACTCTTCCAGCCTGACCATTTCCTATCCTTTTTAATCTGCTTTTAATCTGCAAATTTAATCTGCAAATCTCTTCTAATCTGCAAATTACCATTTGCTATCCTTTTTAATCTTTTTCAGGTACTCTGGTTCCCCCTGCTCCTTTACCATTTTATACCAGCTGTTGTACATTAAATCTGAGATTTTTTATCATCTTTCCTCCGCGTGCCTAGCCTTCATCTCTTCCTCTATTTTCTCCCACTCTGTACCCCTCTCATTTATACCACATGCACGCCTCATTTTATATCTCACCTCCTCCCATTTTGAAGGTCCTACGTTACACCTTCTCTCTTTATCCATGACCTCGCGAGCACACGCTAGTGCAATTTTTCTTCCCTCTTCCCTTCTTAGTTTCTCTTCAAAGTTCTAGGCTCTTTTCACTTGCCTCACAATCATTTTCGCTCGTCCTATTTCTTCCCTCAACATATAATCTACGCAACTCCAGTTCACTCCAAAAACCAATCTCAAAAATCTCTCATGAAAACTTTCCATTCTCTTGTATTCCTTCCATCCCCAGATTTCCACACTATAACTTAACACTGACCATACTAATACATCAAAGATCCACACTCTCATCTTCCAGTCATTCTAGAACCTTCTTTTTACTATATCCTATACTTGTCCCATTACTTTACTCCCGCCTTACAATCTCTTTCTCACCTGCAGCTCGCTTCCTCCTCTCGTTTCGAACCAAAATCCTAAGTAGCAGAGCTCGTCAACCAAATCTACCACCACGCTATTTATCTTCCATTCGTACTCTAATCTACCCCTTTTATTTCTGAAACACATCATCTTAATCTCGTTCACGTTTATTGTTAAACCCTTTTCTCTCACATATTATTCTAACACCCTCATCAACAAATTCATGCCTCTTACATTATCGGCTAATAGCACTATGTCATCTGCATATGGTAGTTAATACAGTTTGCCCGTTCCTAATGTTGACCCTTCTTTTCCTTTCATCTTCAACTTCTCCTCCAAATCTGCGAGAAGAATACCAAACAGAAGTGGGCTTAAAGGACACCCTTATCCTCTCTATTAAACCTTCCTCTACTCCTTTATTTTCATGGCTGCCCATAAGATCCTCCTGTTAATTGAGTCAAATGCTGCCTTAAAGTTAACAAAAAATGCGACAAGCTTCCCTTTCTTCCGCCCTAGGTTCCTTTTGACTAGATAGTTGAGCACGTTGGCGTTATCTATGGTTCCCAACCCTTTCCTAAACCACCTGTCTTTCCAATCTCCTTCTAGGCACTTCCGTATAAACTTTATATGACACGGACATGAGTGTCATCCCTCTCTATTCCTTCACGTTTTTGCGTTCTCCTTTCTTAATCAATGATACTACCAGCCCTGTCTTCCACTCCTCCGGTCATCCTTCTTCTTTCCATACCTTGCTGCAAATCCTCCACGTCTCTTCCCTCACCCCTAATCCTCCATATTTCAGTGCTTCATTTTCCAAGCCATCTTTCCCTGTTGCCTTGTTTCTTTTCAACCTTGCAATCGCCTGATTCACCTCATCCACTTCTGTCTTGTCTCCTTTATCATTCTTTTTTGCTCCCTCTTTCTCTTGTTGAGTTCTCCTATCCCTCATTTCCCCTTTTCTCCATTTGCTTATACTCTCTTTCACTCCATCTTTACTTTCCCTGTATTCATCGTCCCACCAGCCTCTCCTAAACCGCTCTTCTTTTTCTCTCGGTCTCACCTTTTCCATTGCCTTATCTATCGCTCCTTTAAGTTTGTCTAGCAGTGTATTAACTCCTTCCTCTTCCCGACGCCCGCTCTCCTCGTTTTCTATTACTTCTCTGAATCTCTCTCTTTTCTTTCCTTTTCTCCCTACTGCCCTTTAAGCAACCGCAACTTATTGTCGCGATTACGGGAAAGTGTTCTGAGCCTATCACGTTGCCCACTTCCCTGGCGGACCGAAGGAACTAAATGGATTCTCTACAGAGTAGACTTTTAAATTGTTGTAATTCGGATTCTACGTTAAAATTCCCTATAGAAGGTCACGGAATAAACGCAATAATTTATTTTGCAAATGTAAAAAGTTTAAAAATATATAAGACGTATAACGCCTGTTGACTGCTACACTTCAAACGCATTACCTATAAGTAGCAGTCAACAGGCGTTATACGTCTTATATATTTTTTAAACTTTTTACCGTTGCAAAAAACTATTGGGATTATTCCGTGACCTTCTATAGGGAATTTCAACGTAGAATCCGAATTTCAACTATTCAAAAGTTGATTTTGCTTTTTTTTTCGAGTTTCTTGAAAAGGAACCGTATAGGGACCCAATGGGGTCTTTATGGGTACTTTGTAGAGGCTCCATTCGGTTCCTCCGGTACGCCAGGGTTCCATTCGAATCATCAGCCTCCTTATTTTTCTTCTGCCAGAATGTAATCTATTACGGTTTTCCTTATTCGCGCGTAAGTATATTCCCCTTCTTTATCTTCTCTCGTATTGCCGTTACAAATTAACCATCCCGCCTCTCTCAGTATGTCCAGTAGCCTCCTACCCTAGCCTATTCCCCTTTTCATGCTCTTTGTCCCCTTCATTCACTATCCCTATCCTACCTCAGTTTTCACCTCAGTTCTTCTACTTCATCGTCCCAAATTCGCTCGATAAGCCACTTTCTTTTCCTTTTCCACTGTAACGGTGACCTCTTTACACTACTCCCACTCATATTTTTGGGCTATAAAGGTAGCGTGTTGGCCCAGCGCAAGCCAGTTCTCTCTTGTCTTTGGTTACTAAATTGTATTCTAAACGAATAAAGTAAGTCGAGTACCATCTAGGTGACTCGACTAGTTTTTTAAAAACGTCTTAATATATTATTGGGCGTAACATTTTTGGCGATCCTGCCAGGATTGCGTAAACGACTCCTTTCAAAAATAAGGTCTCAAAAATACACAATCTTTGGAGGAACCTTTATTGAATTCTACGGAAATCATTTTTTGGTAATTTCACGATATTACCAGTAAAAAAGAGTTTTACGAAACTCAGAGAAACTCCGGGTCTCATCTAAGGAGAGACTCGTTAACAGAATAAAATAAAAATTGGTTTGAGTAAAACTGCGGAAGGCGACGGAAATTGAATCAAAGATAATTCCATTTCCAGTGGGGTAAAATTTATCAGTTCACGTTGAGATAGTCCTTGCACTCCAGACATCTCACCATCAACAAAATTTTATTCTACTTTCGTAGAGCCAACTAGTTTGTAGCAACTAGTTCACGAATATCAAAGTAATAAGGACACTACAGAAAATCGCGACACTGGAAACCCGACACAAAACAAATCAAAATAAGTACACTGGCATTTGTAGAATATAGAGATAGGCTAAATAAAGACTACCATACAGACGAGACGTACGAAACAGTAAATTCTTTAAACATGTCAGGAATGCAATACCCTAATTCTTCCCGAACCTTACCCTTCGTAATGGATGAGGAAACTACAAGGAGGATGTGGACCACTATAGATACTCTAACAGCCAATATGGTAGCATTGAATATAGAAAATAGAAATAGAACAGAGGAGATCCAAAAAATAGCGAAAAAATTAGGATATAGAGGAGAAATTGAGACAGATAAAGAACCCTCATTAACAGAGGATCAAGATACAGAGACTACGACAAAATTGAAAGTAAACTCAAATTTAGAACCCGAACTAACGGAAGACTTAGAAAGTGGATTAGAAGTAAAAGTTCGAATGTCTCAATCACAAATAACAGGAACGAAAATGAAAGTCACAAGACCCTTGTTACTAAATAATGATGACCCAGAAGAAGAAGAAGAGATGAATCAACATTTATTTAGAAATGGACTTAGGACACAATAACTTTCTACTGAAGAAGAGGAAGAAAGAGAAGCCATCCAATGCCGAAGGCTGAGAAACGAACGATTACTCAGAGAAAGAGAAGAATCGAAGTTACTCCAATCTCAAATTAAAGAAGAAGAAAAAATTAATGCTAAATTAGCCATTGAAACAATACGGATAATTAATGGTCAAGATGATATAGGAGTAGAAGGTTTTATTAAGAATGTTAAAAGGGCTAAAGCTAGATGTAGCCAGCCTAATCTACTCTTGGACTTAATTCTAGCAAAAAAAAATACAAGGCACAACGGAGAAAGCAACCCGATATACGTCCATAAACTCTTTCGAGGACTTATACACATCTGTACGAGAAAACCTGAAACAAACTGGTTACCTTTTAGCGATAAAAAGCAAATTAGAATCATGTAAACAAGGTACAACAGTTACAGTACAGAATTTTAGTCTACGATTTAGGCAGTTAACTAATGAGCTTAACTATGCCGTACAGGCAAAACATGCCAACCAAACAGAAAGGCGGGTTAGACTGAATATAGAGAAAGAGGAAAATATCAATAGATATCTTCTTAATCTAAGGAAGGAAATCGATCTGCAGGTAAGGCTATTAAAACTCTCCAGTCTAGCAGAAGCGCAGAGTCACGCTATAGAAACTGAAATGTGGTTAAAAGAGTCACAACCTGCCCGACAGTTACCACCAAAACCATTAGTCAAACTTCAACCCAGGCCAACCCATTTACCTAGATATCAGGCTAACACAACACCAATTCAAAGAACACATAATTATAATACAGAACATGAGATCATTTTGAACTCTGGGAAAATAATAAATCTAAGATCTCACAAACTCCCAGAAAACCATAAAGAATTTGCATTAGAAGAAACCCAAAACTTATTGAGAAAAGGAATAATTCGACCTTCTCAATCACCCTTCAACTCACCATTATGGATAGTTCCTAAAAAAGAAAATAAACTGAGACTGGTCATAGATTATAGGCAAATAAACAAAGATACTGATCAAGATGCCTACCCACTACCCGTAATTGACGACATTTTAGATCAGTTAGGAAGAGCCAAATTCTTTTCTGCTCTCGATATGAGCGGTGGTTTTCATCAAATTCCCATGAAGGAGGAATGCAAAAAATATACGGCATTTTCCACCTCTCAAGGACATTTTGAATATAATCGAATGCCTTTCGAACTGAAAAACTCACCAGCAACTTTTCAGCGAATGATGGACAATGCAATCAGAGGGTTAATAGGAAAAGAATGCTTTTCTTATATTGACGACATTGTCATATTTAGATCAACCTTGCCAGAACACAAAAAAAATTTAGCTAAAGTCTTACAACGTGTTGAAGATGTTGGTTTAAGACTAGAACCAACCAAGTGTGAATATCTCAAACCTGAGTTAGAATATTTGGGTCATTTAATAACCAAGGATGGAGTCAAACCTAATCCAGCTAAAATTAAAGCTGTACAAGATTTCAAGAACCCCACAACAGTAAAACAAATCCAATTCTTTTTAGGGCTTGCAGGATATTATAGGAAATTTATTTAAAACTTCTCATCGATAGCCAAACCTCTAACTCTATTAACCAAAACAGACATCCGTTTCAACTGGACAAAAGAATGTGAAAAGGCATTCAATGAACTTAAAAATGCACTACGCACCGCACCTGTTTTAAAATTTCCAAATTTTAAAGAACAATTCACGCTTACGACCGATGCTTCGAATGAAGGCTTAGGAGCCGTTCTATCTCAGAATGGACATCGGTGTTTATTTATTGTCCGAACACTAAACCCTGCAGAACAAAACTACAGCACATCCGAAAAGGAACTTCCAGCAATAATATGGGCCATTAAACGTCTGAGACCATTTCTTTTTGGAAATAAATTCAAGATTCAAACCGATCATAAAGCACTAGTCTGGCTACACAATTGTAAAGACCCCAGCTCGAAATTATTAAGATGGAGATTCAAATTAGAAGAGTATAAATATGAAATCATTATTCATCATTAGAAGTCCCAGAACCAACTTTAGATGAACCACCCTTCAATGAAGAAGAATGGCTGAGAAAATTAAGATGGATAATTGATAAAATTAAATCAAGAAAACTTACCTTAGTGAGACTAGCTTTTGGAGACCCTTTTTCTAAAACTGAAAATTCTATGGACAGATATTTATAGTATTAAAAAATACGAATAATTTATCCCAGTGACTTTTTTTGATACAAGGAAAATTCTCATAGTTATAGCATTTAAAAGACAATTTTTAATCACTCGAAAATCAACATTTTAGTTCAAACAACGCACGATATGAAAAAAGTCAAGAGAAGAGAAACATTCTTTTGTGAAAGCCCTATAAAATCATCCTTGTAATAATTTATTACAGTCTCATAATTTATGATTGAGAAACTATTATAATTGCCCGAAACTTGTCACAACAACGTTTAAATTTTGAACCAAACGACGAAAAATCTGAAAAAAGTCTTTTAAAAATCCTGCAAAGCTTTTGACAAATCTTAGAAAATATCTTAACTATTTTCCAATAGGACTCATAATTTTGTTGTTATTTATCGTAAGTAATATGCAGAAAATCGACAATTCCAATAATACGCCAAAAGACGTGAGACACGTAAGAATCTAAAGGAAGACTTTTAGGATATCTTAGCAGAACAACACCAGATAGGCAAACATTTTTGAAAAAAGTGTTGCAGTTGTTTATTTATTTCAAAGTAGTTCAGAAAATATACTTTTACAAATTTTTGTCAAACATCGAGTGCGCAGCGCGAGTATTACGATGAGAATGTGTGCATCTAAATACTGCGATCTAAAAAAGATATTTTGATAAAGTTCCATTCAAGCATTTGAAATGCAAAGAATAAATATCCTAGCGCGAAGTGTGAGATTCAACAGACGTGCGCCCTAGGCTCGCTCAAACTCGCGACCCTTAATAAGGCACTGTTCTTAAAAAATTATTATTATTACACCATCAAACCATTTTCCTTTAGGGGTGGACGTCACACACTCGTGGGAAGAAACATAAGATTTTTAGATTGATCCAGAAATCTCATGCACGCAAATTTCTGGGCACACTACCACTTTTCAGTGGGCACACAATATGGCGACGTCTTTACGAGATCTTTACGACAACTTTACGATATCCTATGTCCATGACGCTGAAGTGTTTTTGCGATATCGTAAAAACGTCGTATGATCTGACGATGTCTTTAACATATCGTAAAGACATCGAATTATCTCGTTACTCACTTTGTCTATGAGAGTTTTTCCCCCATATTATGCACAAGAATCGCATGTCAATTGCGTGAATTTTACTCTAACATTTTTCTTGATTGGCCCATGTCTCGCTACCATATAATATAGTCGGTAGAAATATAAAATTATGTACTGCCATTTTAGCTTTAATTGATATATTTTTACTTCTGATATAAGGAGTCCTGCTCTACCAATAACCTTCTTACCTTTGTCTATGCGTTTCTCCAAATCCTTATCTATCTTCTTGTCCTTAGTAAATAAGCTACCAAGGTTTACGAACTTATCAACTTGTTCAATTGTCTCTTCATTTAATACCATATTGCATATTGTTTTCTCACATTTTCCTTCGAACACCATAGTTTCTGTTATATTTGCGTTAATTTTGAATTCGATGCTCTTCATGCGTGCATTCAGTTTATTCAACATTCTTTGCAAGTCTTCAATTAACTCTTCCATAACAACCTTATCATCTGCGAAAGCTAACCCACGTATCCTCACTGTAGCGAGATTCACACCTTCATCGTCGAAAAGACCCATTATTAAACACTTATCCATGAATAATATAAATAACCATGAAGACATGACGCATCCTTGTCTAACTCCTTAAATAATATCGAAACAGTCACTCCAATTCCCATTTACCCTTACACTCGCTTTCCCACCAAACACGTTCTGTAACAGTTCCAGATCAGACAGGAACTGTTTTCTATAATAGTTGTTACAAGATGGTGACAAAACTGTTTTAGAACAAAATGGTAGCAGTTTTTTAGAACACTGTGACAAAATTGTGACGGAACTATTCTATAACAAAAAGGTAACAGTGTGCTAGAACACTGAGAGAAAATTGTGACCGAACTGTTCTAGAACAAAAAGGTAACAGTGTTCTAGAACACGGTGGTAAAATTGTGACAGAACTGTTCTCGAAATATATGACAGCACTGCTCTGTAACAGATACTACGGAATTGTTCTAGAACAAATTGATCACAGACTTATTATAATATTTCTTTCAAGTTCGTTTTGAAACTGTGCCGTAATAGTGTTATATCGGAGTTCTAGAAACCTGTTACAAGTGCGTTCTAGAATGAATTAGGAACAAAGATTAATAACTGTTCCAGAACAGTTGTAACGTAATTGTTCTAGAACTGACCAAACACAAACGTTTCCTAACAATGAAATTGTATTAATATAAACAAAAATATATTTTTATATCGAAGATCATACAATAACATATTGAAGCACATCAAGAGCACGTGCTTTGAGTTCTAAGTAACTAAACATGAAAATTCAGAGGGGAAATAAATGGACCACATCTTTAAGATATCATTACGATGTGGGCAAGACGTCCCATTTCCATGTTGTTAAGACATATTTGCGACAAGAAAATATGTTAAAGATATTTAAAGATAACTTTACGATACGGACGTATGTCGTCATCGCGACATCGCAAAGATGTCGTAAGGACGTTCTCTAATGTTTGGTCTCGTGTAAGAAATAAAAATAAGAACATAAACAAAAATTTTAAGTACCGAGAAATAATGGAGTTTCGACGGAACACAATTTTTACAATTTGCCTCCAATATTTTTATATACTTTGCCACACTTAGATTACTTTTAACTGAAGTTATTTTAAAGTTCAAGAACAATTGGTAAAATATCGAAAAATACCCTTAATTTCATTCGGATTCATGGCTTTCTAGATCTATCTAGTCCAATTATCACCTAAACATTATCGACTGATTAGTTATTAACTCTTTTCACTCTTTTTTTAAAAGCACGTATATATAAAGTGCGAAAAGTTATCTCGCGAACACAATACCTACAGTTACAATATTAACGCATGATGAAGCTTTTTTGGTCTTCATAAGGACGGAATGTTTTGTTTTCTCGGTAATCCAAAGCAAATTTATGGAGCATTTTTCGATATTTTTGAATGATTTCTACATATTCAAAATAATGTGGCTAAAGTCTACGCTGACAAAAAGTAATAAATAAAAATAAAAAAATAAATGAAAGTATCAAGAAGTAATAGAGTTTTGACGAAACACAATTTTGACATTTAGCCTCCAATATTTTTCTATAATTTACTAGCGATTTCATCAATAATTAACATTAATGACAATTTATGTTAAAATAACCTAAAAATATCCTAAGAATGTTAATCTTCTTGGAAAGCTTTTTTAACATTTTTCGTGAAAACCGTTACTTTAACCTAGAATTGTACAACAATCTTTTATCTTCTTTAAAGTCTAATGTTTTTTATATGAAAAATAACTATTTCCGGCGTAAATGACTAAAATAAATTTTTCGTTGTGAAAAATTTGTAAATCATCTTCAAAATATAATTTACAAAAGATTAAAAATAGCCATTTCTGACGTAAAACACTGACTTAATCCAAACCTTCATAAAAAATTAATCAAATTCTGATATCGTACACTATTTACTATTATTTATTATGTTAAACAAATCATTATTTTATCCTAGCTTTAATGGATAAGTTCGTATATTCATGTGTCTAACACTCATGGTGGTATAAATGACAATTCATGATTCATGGTTCAAAAATTTGACACAGAAAGATTTGATTTATTATTTGAAGATTTAAATCTTACCGCCTTGGACCGTAGTTCGAACTTGACCAACAAGGTGGTTCCTCCAGGGCGAGCCTCTTTCATTGCACTACGTTCGAGCTGACCCTTGCGAATATTCCTAATGTGGATATCTCGGACCTATAATTTTTGTTAGACGTGACTGCGTACGCGCTGTCCCGGATCAAAGTATATCCATGAGGGTATCTAAATTTCCACCTCGCAGGATATTCCGACGGGTTATCCCTGGAATAACCCGGGTCTTAAATGGGGTCAAATCGAATTCCCCGGAATATCCTATTTCTGAAATGTTACAGATCGGTTGTCACAGCGTTCTAGATCTCTTAAAAAATTGTTACATAACACTTGTAACCATGCTCTAGGATTATTCTAGAAATGTTACAGATCCTATGTCACAGCGTTCTAGAACTGTTACAGAATTGTTCTAGCGTATGGGGGATGACATAATTACACGCATATTCGTAACCTGTTACAAACCTGTTCTAGAACAAGTTCTTTTGTGTTCTAGAATAGTTACAGATCTATTCTTGAACCATGTTTTCTGGGCTGCTACGCGTATATATTGTTTGTATAGATTTTAGGAGCCATCCATTGACTCCATACTCTTTCAGGACTTCCCAATGTTTACTTCTATCTACCTTGTCAAAAGCTTTTTCTAGGTCAACAAACGCAAAGAAAACTTTTTTTCCTACTCTCAAACTTTTTTCTGTGATTTGCCTTAAGCCAAATATTTGATCCGCACATGACATTCCTGGCATAAACTCACTTTGGACTTCCTAAATCTTTTCTTCTGTTTTTTTTTCATTATTCTACGAATAAGTATTTTTGAGTGTATTTTACTTACGGTACTTAATGAGCTAATCCCTCTGTAATTGTTGCGGTCGCTTGTATCTCCTTTTCTTTTATATATTGGTACGATAATCGCTTTTTTCCAATCGTCTGGAAAGTCTTCCATATCGAAACATAAACGTATCAATTCTCGAAGTCAAGAAGAACCATGTCAGGCCTCGAGTGAGCAACAGAAACAATTGTCGAGAATATAAAGTTCCAGTATATGCGGCACTTCCCATTCTCGAC
>NC_046659.1:36918128-36943985 GCF_010883055.1 Belonocnema kinseyi
GGTTCTCCCGACATCCGGCTACGCCTTTCTTTGAGCCTCGTTGTTCATACATTTCTTGCCACACAGATTCAATTGCCCGAACAATCCTATCATTTAGGATAGATGTAAATATTTAATAAAGCGTGTTCAGACAAGTTATTCGCCTGTAGTTCTTCGGGTCAGCTAAGTTGCCTATTTTCGGCAGGAGTATTGTGCGCCCTTCCACCAACCACTCTGGAATCGGCTCTTCCGACTTCAAATATGAGGTGAAAATACGGGCCAAATGCTGATGGGTTGAAGAAAACTTCTTCCACCAGAAGGTTTTGACACAATCTGGTCCCGGTGTGGAATAGTTCTTCATCCCTCTTAATACTTTTTTCACCTCCTCGGTAGTGATTGGTGGGCATTCTTTAACAGGTGTTATGAGGGCAACAGATAACTGCTTGAAGCTATTTATATAACCTGAGTCTTCGTCCAGTCTATGCTGAACTTCGTAGACTTCTCTCCAAAATACTTCGACCTCCTCTGGTTTGGATGGGTGTTCGACAGTAACTGGAGGGTCTTGGAAGAGTCAAGATGGGTCTGAGAGAAACTGTTGATTTTCTCTGACCCATCTCTCCCTCCGCTCTAGACTTCTCTTAGCGTCAGATAGTATCCGTATTCTCTCAACAATATGCTGCCTGATGGTCAGCAGCTTTGACTTGTTAAGTGTGTGATAACGGGTCCGGAGTTCCCGCGCGAACTTTCGAACCTTGGCTGTGAAATTCCTGCCAGAAGTGATGTAGTCAATCACACATTGAATGCGGGACGCGTACTGTCTTGCCCAGCCTATCTTTATGGCAAGTTGATGCATTCGTCTTTTGATCTTATGATCAGCCGTTGGTTTTGTTTTACGGTTCGGATCGGCCAAAGCTCTCGCTGCATTATTCACACAATAATTGATAGCCCAGAGGTCGGATTCACCGGAAAAATGTCCACGAAGCTCGTCGTCCATTTCAGCCAGATCTTTAGGCTTGAGAGAAACCTTGGTGTTGATGTTTCTCCGGGTCGTAAAGCATCACTCTTCATCTATTGGATGCCTGCCCGCGGTTGGTCTTAGTGTCGCCTCTCTTTCTTTGTTGCCGGCTTGTTCTAGCTGTGGTAGAGCAGGCGTTCCGCTTACATAGCCCCTTTTACGGAGTCGTTCAGCATGGTTTCGCAGACGTTGCTGCGAAAAGTGCGGTAGCTCCGGGTGTTTGTCGCACCACAGAGCATGCAGCCGTGCCATGTAACCCCGTTCACGGGCCACACTCACATCGTAGCAGTCTAGCAAGTCGTGATTCAGTTGCTCCGTCCACCCAAAGGTCACGAGATCCCGTCGATCCATCGCATTGAATCCATTTTCATTGGCTCCCCCAGCTCTAAATTGGTCGGCACTGTTGGCCAACCTATTGTCGGGAGCCCTGCGCGTTCTGTTGTTTTGAACCGCACTTACTACAACTATGTTTGGTGTTGTCATTGTTGTTCCCACGAGAAGCTAGGGAAAGGGGTTCGTCCATCCTTGTAGAGCCCCGCATTCAAAGATAAGGCTGCTTACTCTAAGAGGTCGCCCGGTATCCCAGAGTCACCGTTCTAGACACCTCACCCAGGTGCCATTCAGCTTTCGGCACGGTTTTCACACCTCCGCTTGGGGGTTAATTCTTTCGGGACCACCCCTGGACAATTGTCCGCGACTGCCTATTTATTTTTGTAACCGTATTCAGCAGAAACCCTTGTTACAGGGACCCTCTATAGGCGACCCGAGGACGCGTTCGGTGACTTTGTCATAGGCCCTTCGGTTTGATTCTGGAGGAATCAAAACCGAACCGAATGGCTCTCCGGCGGGGAATCGAACCCCGGTCTCCCGCGTGACAGGCGGGGATACTTACCACTATACTACCGAATATATATATATAGATGAATGTTTTCTATTGCTTTGACTTCTTCTACCATTTAAATCAAGCGCCATTTCTAATTTGTGGCGATTATCATTCTCATGCTCGTAAGAATTTCTCCGAGAACTTAAAACTCCATAGAAATCTAGTCAGAGAAAAATTTTGCTAAGAAAAATGAAAAATTGGTTACGGAAAAGTCATATAATATTTTTGTTAGTAATTTATTTTGCTTGTATTTATATTTTTTCTTTTGTAGTTGCTTCCGTCATAAGAATATACATTTAGTTATACATTTTAATATTATTTTGAAAATTCAACAACTTTCTTAAAAAGTTATCCATGTTGATCGAAAATTCAGCTATTGTTTGAAAATTTGCCTTTTTGGTTTGAAAACTGATCTGTCTTAGTAAAAATTGTATCTTTGTTACATAAAAATACAAATTATTGGTCAACAGTTTCACAATTTTATTAAAAAGTCATCCTTTTTGGTTCAAAATTCAACTTTTTCGTTTAAAATTCGTCTTTTTGGGTAGAAAATTCTAGTGTTTCGTAGAAAATTTACTTTTTATGACCCCTATAGAAGAAAAGGACTCCGCCACTTCTGTAACCAGCCGTAAGCTTTCTATTTTAAAGTGAACGGCCACTTATAATTTTAATTTAAACATCGTTACGACATCTTTACGACAACTTTACGATATCCTATGCCCATGTCGTTAAAGTGTTCTTACGATATCGGTAATGCATCGTAAGATCTAACGATGTCTTGACCATATCGTAAAGACATCGTTACGACACGAACATAGGATGTCGTAAAATTGTAGTAAACACATCATAGCGATGTCGTACAGACATCGTTAAATTTTTTGCCCGCTGGGAATACTTTCAGGCTATTGACACAACAGCAGTTTTTACTAGAAGATAGAGAAAATTTGTATGCTCGAAATTGTCTATTACCATATTAACTATGTGTGCTTAGACGGTAGAGCTACGGTGGCCAACTATGAACTAACGGTGATGAACAAAAGCATTATTGTACCTTATGGAAAAATGTTTGATTTGTTTTAAAGGTCTGATGCAATGAAAGCTAAAACTGTTTCTGTAAAGAGTCATAAAATTATTTCGCATTAGAATAAAAAGATATAGAAGCTTACGGACTGGTTTGGAGAAAAGATATTGAAGGCTCTATTCAGTATGGTTACTTCCTAACAGACGGCACTCGCTGTTTGTCTCGTACGCGTGTTCATGCCTGTTCTCAAAGAGAACATGATTATGGTAAAAGACCAAAAGGTCCCTAGCGGAGCGAGTGAACGTGAAGGAAAGTATCCCTTCTGTATCATGCAGCAAAAGCTCAACAAGAAACAGCAAGATGGGCATTTAACTTGTTGCAATTCGGATTCTACATTAAATTTTTCATCATAATATCATGGATTAATTCTAATAGTATTTTTGAAGCTTTGAAAAAAAATGTCAATAACTTCTGCTAAAGGTGACTTTAAGCGCATGCATAATCGCTTCAGTAGTACGTTGCAACTTGCATCGCAACCTTGTTTTGTCATGTTTTTGGTGTATGGGGCTAGCACCCAGCCAAAATTCATAGTTACCGACGGATAATGCCTATTAACTGCTACTACAAAAAGATGTGATTGAAGCCGGCTTTTGCCTATGTAAATGATAGATATTATAATTTTCAAAGTTTTTGACACTGAAATAAAACTCTTGCAATTACTGCGTCGAACGAACCACAAAACTTCTGATTTCCGGTCAGGTGCTTTTCCATTTAAGCTATTAGAGGGATCAGAATAAGAACTCTTAATTCAAGAACATAACGCTAATTTTTAGCTAGGTTTTAATGGTACAAGTAATTATTTTAACTTTTTTTTTCTTAATTTATCTGCTATATCATCAGAGATTGTACCTTACCGACAGTAGATCAACCCTCCCAACCATGAAGGCAGAACATCTACACAATATCGATCAAGTTAAGAATCTTCAATAACAGAAAATGCTTAACGTCTTAATAAGTTTAGATGGAAAATAATATTTTTAAATTAAAATTAAAATTATTTCTTGAAAAAAAAGATCCTACTCCATCTTCACTCCATTGGGAGTCGAACCACAAAACTTCTGATTTCCGGTTAGGTGCTTTTCCAATTAAGATATTAGAGGGATCAGAATAAGAACTCTTAATTCAAGAACATAACGCTAACTTTTAGCTAGGTGTTAACGGTACAAGTAATTATTTTAACTTTTTTTTTTAAATTTATCTGCTATGTCATCAGAGATTGTACCTTACCGACAGTACACACTAGTATTTCTGTCATTCTTGTCATTATAGTGTCGTTGTAGTGTGTGTTGTAGTGTGTAATCACGGTGACGTCAATTTCATCCCGGGGTTGTGACCGTTACCTAGTCGTTTTGTAACTGGGTCCTTATGATATTCCTACCTGGTTGTTCGTCTGCTCTAACCGGTCTCTACCCGGATTTTGTCCCTGGGTTGTAACCGGCACCTAACCGGTTTCTATCCAGCATCCTGTAATATTTGTACCAGATCCCCAGCTGGTTCTTATTCAATCCCTACACGAATTTCGTCACGGGGCTGTAACCGACACCTACCCGTCTTGCAACTGGGTGCTCATAATGTTCCTACCTGGTTCTTCACCGGCTCTGACTGGTCTCTAACTGGATTTTGTCCCCGATTTGTAAGCAGCACCTGACCAGTTTCTATTTAGCATCCTGCAATATTTGTACCCGATTCCTGACCAGTTCTTAACCGGCCCATAACCGAATTTAGTCCCCGGGTTGTAACCATCACCTAACCGGCTTGTTTTCAATCGCTAGATAGTACCCGATTATGAACGGTAAGAGGGCTGAGTATCAAGTGCCTTTTAGAAGTCGGTTAGAGACCAGTTAATTTCTAACGTTGGGTTTCGACAATATTTTATTTTCGTTTGATCGCCGGATAGAACCCAGGTTAGGACTGGCTTGAGCACACACCAGTTTTAGTTACCTTTTACGAACCAAATAATGACCAGTCAGAAACTAACTTGGTCTTTAACAATATTTGATTTCTGTTTCTAATCGTCGGATAGTACCCGGTTAGGACTGGTTAGAGCACACACCAGTGCCAGGTGCCTTTTTCGAACCGGTCCGAGACTAAATATAAACTAACTTCGGTGCTTGACAATATTTCATTTCTGTTTCTGATCGTCGGATACAGACCGGTTAGAGACCAGTTAGAAGCTAATTTAGGTCTGACAATATTTAATTTTTGTTCCCAAATTTCAAGTAGGACCCAGTTAGGAACGGTTAGAGAAAGACACTAGTGTCAATTGCTTTTTAGAAGCCGGTTTGGTATCAGTTAGAAACTAATTTCGGTTTTTGACAATATTTCATTTCTGTTTTCGATCGCCGAATAGTACCTGGTTAGGAATGGTTAGAGAACACACCAGTAGAAAACGCTTTTTAGGAACCAGTTAGAAAACAGTTAGAAACTAACTCTATTCTGATAATATTTAATTTCTGTCCTCAAATATGGGACAGAAATCGATTAGGACTGTTTGGAAGATTTTGACAACTTGTTTCCTGAAACCATTTCCCATATAAGGATCAGTCAAGAACCGGTCAGAGAAGTTTAGAAACCCTTTGGCACACTTAATAACTATATGAAAAAAACGCAAATTTTTAGCTAGGTTTTAATGGTACAAGTAATTATTTAAAATGAATGTGTTATATCATCAGCGACTGGTACTTTACCGACAGTAGATAGCCCTCCAAACCATGGAGGCAGAAAATCCACAATATTGCTCATATTAAGAATTTCAGTAACAGAATCTGCTTAACGTCTTCATCAGACTAGATGGAAAATAATTTTTTCAAATTTAAAATTACAATTTTTTCTTGAAAAAAAGTTCTTTCTCTTTTGCTCTACTGGGAATCGAACCACAGAACAGCTATTTATTATTAATCAAAATAAGAGCAATTGATCCCTATTCGTTTTTTTGATCAAATAAAAATGACAAAAGTTATAGCATTTTCAAAATCCAAAAAACCAAACAAAAATTGACATTTGAAGCCAAACGAAGTGAGATATAGGAAAAACTCAAGATAAGAAAAATGTTAATTTATCAAGGCCCTAAAAGGTTGTCTAAACAGTTGGGCGCCAATTTGATGCAAGGTGGGTTGTGGGGATGGTGTTAGGTCCAACCTTGATCTACTGTATTGTTGGGAGTCGTTGATGTTTGCCAAGGAAAGCTTACGGGGCTCTGACCGGGCGCTGGCTTGGCAAACTGCTTTGGGCCGGTGGAAACCGAGACACGAGTGAAATGATGCTGCGAAGTTGTCTGCCTGGTGTCTGGCGAGGGTAGGCCGACTGCTGGGTCGCTGAACTGGCGCTGGCGAGGCGGACTAGTTTGGGCCGATGGAAACCGAGGCCCACTGGTGCAGTGTCGCTGGACAGTAGCGACGACGAGATGCTGCTTGGTGATCTGATCTGCTCTCGCTGGACTGGTTAGGGGGCCGGTGGAGACCGAGGCCCAGATGTGCAGGATCGCGGCGGCTGCTGGATGCTGCTTGAAGATCGGAGCGCTACCCTGGCGCCGGAAGGTTGGATCTGGTGAGGGGGGCCGGTGGAAACCGAAGTCCGTCGACGAAGTCCGCTGGGCAGTGCTTGGTAGTCGAGGCGCCGTCCTGGCGAGGACGTGGTTTTGTCACGGCTGATGGGACCCGGCCCCCGCTGGTCACTGTCGCTCGTCTCAGTGGTCTGAGTTGAAGGAATCGCGGAAGGCTGCAAGGCGACGGCGAATGCGCGTCTGTTTGCAGAGACGGGAGCGGCGTTTTTGATTAGGACCAAAAAAAAGGGCCCGAGAGGCTGTCGGTCGTCGGTTGGCACGGAGCTCTCGGCGAATCGCAAGAGAGGTGGAGGGGCGTTTCGGACGCCTCGGCATCCTCTTCTCTCTACTCTGGCCGCGCGCAGGCGGCAACTTTTGAAATGCACGGTGGCGTTCCGTAAAAGTTTCGTAAGTTACGGAAAAATGTACGACGCAAATTAAAAGTAAAAAGTACAAATAAAAACGACGAGAGTTAAAAGAGACATAAAATAAAAGTAAAAATAAAATGACGAAAAGTTAAAAGAAACTTAAATCAAAACGAGATGACATTAAATAAAAAATACGGCTGAGTTAAAATAAACTTAAAGTAGAGAAATGACATAAGAATTAAAAGAAATACTTAAATTATAAATGAGAGAATACAGCGAAATGTTAAGAACTTACATTAAAAATGAAGGAGAATGACATTAAAAATAAGAATACGAAAAATTAGAAAATAAAAATAAAAAAGCCGACAAAGCGAATGAAACATAAACGGAATTACAATAAAATTAAAATTATAGCGCGCGCGATTATTATTATTACCGCGATTAATCTCCTTTGCTCGGCCTTCCCCCGGAGTGTAAATAAAAGCGAAATAGAAAAAAATATTTGTTCCAATTTTTAATTTCGGGAGGGTATTGTCTTGTCAACGCAAGGTTGGCAGCCGCTGTCAGCTTTCCTCGCGAGGGTAGAGGAGTGAGAGAGAGAGAGAAGGCACTTAATTTGATGAGTCACGGCCATGCTGGTCAGGCTAGCCGTGGGACGGGGAATCCTTCCCGTGCAGCTGCCGACCAGATGGCCTTTTACGGCTTCTCTCGCTCTTTCTCCCATTGAGTCTAAGACTCACAAGTTTAGGCGAGGTCGTAAAGAGGCCATTAGAAAGCAATTAAGCCGGAAAATTGTACCAGCTCGGCTACCTGCTCTTCGGCCAAACTATTCTTGGTCCTGGAGAATGGGACCCAGCCGAAGTACCCGAAGCAATCCCACGAGCCAAGGAACTGCGACAGCGCGAGGCAGAAACCCGCGACAACCAAGAGCAGTACCAAGCCCGGTACCCAACAGCCCCAGCATAGTCTTGATTCGCCCCAGGAGACTGGGTTTATCTACCAAATCATCAGCTATTGAACAAGGCTGCCGGTTTCAACGCCAAGCTAGCGCCAGGACGTTCGGGCCCCTACCAAATACTGGACCACATCTCCGGAGACGTCTACTGGGTAATAAAGGACGACGCGCTATTAATAGTAATCGCGCGCGCTATAATATTAATTTTATTTTAATCCCGTTTATGTTTCTTTCGCTTTGTCGGCGTTTTTATTTTTATTTTCCAAATTTTCGTATTCTTATTTTTAATGTAAGTTCTTAGCATTTCGCTGTATTTTCTCATTTCTAATTTAAGTATTTCTTTTAATTCTTATGTCATTTCTCTACTTTAAGTATCTTTTAACTTAGTCGTATTTTTATTTAACGTCATCTCGTTTTGGATTTAAGTTTCTTTTAACTTTTCGTCATTTTATTTTTACTTTTATTTTATATCTCTTTTAACTCTCGTCGTTTTTATTTGTACTTTTTACTTTTAATTTGCGTCGTACATGTTTCCGTAACTTACGAAACTTTTACGGAACGCCACCGTCCATTCCCAGAGTTGCCGCCTGCGCGCAGCCAGACTAAAAAAAAGGGGATGCCGAGGCGTCCGAAACGCCCCTCCACCTCTCTCGAGATTCGCCGAGAGCTCCGCGCCAACCGACGGCCGGCAGCCTCTCGGACCTGCGGCTTAAAAGACGGGTGCATCGACCCGAAAAGGCACTCTCGCTCCGAACACTCCGCTCTGACGATCTCTCAGGCCTAAACACCCTTAGAGAAAGTCCCGATATTTTGTACTAGTTTATTCTCGAGCCTTGAGTAAAGTTAAAATTCCAATCAAGTCACAGTTTTTCTTAAACTTCCTCTCCTCTCTCCTCCTTTGTGGCGGTCTGCTCTCGTAGCCCCGCCGAGCTATTGCTCTCTCTCGCACCTATCCGATTCCTAATCATCCCTCCTACCACGGAGTCTCCCTCTCTCTCTCTCTCGCTCTTAGAGGTCGGTCCGCTTGAAATACAGCCCCGCTACCCTCGCATCTATACTAGAGGTCGGTCCGCTTGGAATACAGCCCCGCTACCCTCGCATCTATACTAGAAGTCGGTTAGCTTGAGATACAGCCCCGCCACCCTCGCATCTATACTAGAGGTCGGTCAGCTTGAGATACAACCCCGCAACCCTTGCACTTTTCTTTTCAAGAGGTCGGTCAGCTTGAAAAACAACCCCGCAACTCTCGAACTCTTCTCTCTTCTCAACGGGAACGGTCAGCTCGCAAACAGCCCCGATACTCCCTGCGAATCTCTCTCTCTCCCTCTTCTTGGGACTCGTAATTCTCGCTTATGCCTGGTTTTATCCAAAAGCGCTGCTCCCGTCCCTGCAAACAGACGCGCATTCGCCGTCGCCTTGCAGCCCTCCGCGAGTCCTTCGAAGCGAATTGTCGCCTAGAAGACCGCCCGTCATCCTACTCTTCCTCCCAACCTCCCAAAGCCATCGTACGCTCGGTGGTCATCATCCCACCTCATCTTCACGTCCAACTTCCTACTCCTCCTTCTCCTTCTTCCTCCGCCCCCTCAAGCCCCTCAAAGCGTCCTCTGCCCGAGGACAGCGACGATGACATCGTCCTGGTTGAGGAAGTTGAGGTGGTGAAGAAGCATCCTCGCAGCATCGTCTCAGCAGGCCTCGGTCTCCACCGGCCCAAACTAGTTCGCCTCGCCCGCGCCAGGCCAGCGCCCGAGCAGCCGGACTATCCTCGCCGGACACCAGGCAGACAACTTCGCAGCATCATCTGAGCGGGCCCCACCATTGTCAGACAAAATTTATTCAACCAAAAAACAAGTAAAAATCAAGATTAAGAATAAAAATAAAATTATAAAAACAAGGCAATAAGAATAAGACTGTTTCAGTTTACATACATTTTATGAATTTTAATTATATAAATTTATAAAAAAGATTCATGTTTTAGCGCAGCTAAGAATAAATTTAACACAAAATAAGCAACAAATATTAAAGTAATCATGCTCAATACAATTTGTACTTTATTTTGCAAAATATAAATACCCAATTCCAGGCAGAGGAACACAAAAAATGTATTATATTTGATATAAAAGTTTTGAGCATAATGTAATAAATTTGATATTTTTGGCAAAATCTAATGCGAAGCACGAGATACGTGATGAGTATGAGTTCGCTAAATCCAAAAGAGCTTTAACAAAAAAGAGTTCACAATCTTGAAATTGCAGTTTCATTGATCTTAAATTTTGAAAGATCTGTGCACGAATGTGGGAGAAATGCAAAGACCGAGCGCGAATATGCGAATGCACGAATGTGAGAAAAATACAAAGTCCGAGCGTGTAGCGCGAGGTAAATGCATCCTCGAGCGCGAGGCGCGAGAACCAACAATCACGCCTCCTATTCGCTCTCAAACTTGCAAGCGAGGCGAGTGGCGCGCGGAGCGTGAGGTTAAACTGTACCCGTCCGACGGGCAGATTTTGTAATATGTAAGAGCGATGTTGAAACTGTCAATATCATCAAAAATTTGGAAATTGTTTTTTAACCCTAAGGTCCCTTTCCGCGCGGGGTACGTGGGGTCGGCGTTTGACACTCAGGCGAGCACTCAGGCGCGAATAAACAAAAGTGGAGCGGGCTATAACGAGTTAGTTCTCCCCCAAAATCAGCTCCAAAATCGGTGCTATTGAGGAGTTTCACTATAATATAGTAATAGTAAATAATATAGTAAACTTTTCTTATAATTTAAATGAGGTTTTCAATTAATTTTCATAAATAAATCAATATTATGAACAAAATGATCATTTTTTCTATGTTAAAATCCCGTAAGTTTGATAGAGTAACATTAGTTAAAGATGCTTCAATATTATGTATCAAACAAGAAAATTGATTATAAACAAATTATTTGTTCAAATAAGGTTTTCTACGATTTTCGATATGTTTACGTTTCTTAAGTTATATTGCAAGAAATTAGTATGAAAACAATATAATGATAAAGAAATTTCTTCATAAGGTTATTATTGCTATTATTATAAATAGATTTAATAAACAAATGCATTAATCAGACATTTTTTGACTTTCCCAACACTTTCGACGACTTTTTCCTTGTCAAATACCTAAATAATGCATATGCTTATTGAATTTGTTTAGAACATCAAAGACTTTACAAACTAAATATGAATGTTAATAAAATTACCATTAAGTTCGGAATCAAAAAGACTGACATAAAAAAAAATTGGCCTCGATAGATGCCTGGATAATTAATTTGTCCATTAAATTTGTTTAAAAAAGATCATTAAAGTTATCAACTAATCAGGAATCTGGGGGAATTTATTATTAAAATCCTAATTAAAAAGTCTGAAATAAAAAAAAGCAGTTTTTCCGTTGACAAATTCCCCAATAATGCATTTTTTTATTATATTTGTTTTAAAAAATCATAAAATTGATCAAAAATTGATCAATTTCGCGTAAATTATCATAAAGTTTCTAATTAAAAAAGTTGACATCGAAAAAAAAATTTTGGTGTCGACAAATGCCTGATTAATGCCATTGTTCATTAAATTTGTTTAACCCTCTGATGGCGCCGCTGGGTCCGTAGGTGCCCGGGGGTAGTATAAAAGTTAAAATTCTGAAGAAGCTAAGAAGAGGGGGTGTGGGGGTACTGGTCAGTGAATTAGATGAAAAATAAGGCCTAATTGTGAGGCATGTCACTCTACTCAAAAGTCAGCATCTATTCAAGTTATAAGCATTCAAAGCGCTTTGTGGGCATATATTCACAATCTTCAGATTTGAAAAATAAGTATACTTTTTTCTTTATAAAATAACTTAAAACACGACCTTACTGTTGGAAATGTACAGTTTATGAATCAGTAAGATTTTTTTTAATTTCACACAATTTTAAGGAAATACCCGAAGAAAACGCGATTTTTGCCATTTTTGATCATTTTTGATCATTTTTGTTCATTTTTGTAGATTTGTTTTGTTTAAAATTCTACTATCTTTGTCATGATTAATATATCAATACCACACTTATACAGCTGTATTCCTGATATTCGAAAGATTTTATTTCATTCCTGAAAAGTTGAAAAATATGTATACTAAACAGTTTTCATCTCTGAAATATGTTCTGGGTACCTACATACCCAGGTGCGCCATGAACGAGAAACCAGAAAATTTGCGCCATCAGAGGGTTAAATATATAATTGAATTCATCAAATAATTGTGAATGTTCCTTAAATTTGTATGAAGCACCCAATTTAAAAGACTGCTAATGACAAAATAATTAATTTTTCTGCCGACAAATGCCTGAATAATGCATTTGTTTATTAAACTTTTGTATAAGAAATCATAAGTTTAATCAAAAAATCATGAATTTTTCTGAAATGATCATAAAGTTGCTTATTAAAAAAATTGTTATTGAAAAAAAAAAAATTTTCTATCAAAAAATTCCTGAATAATGCATTTGTTTATTAAAATTGTTTTTAATTTCATCAAATAATTGTGAATGTTCCTTAAATTTGTATGAAGCACCCAATTTAAAAGACTGCTACTGACAAAATAATTAATTTTTCTGCCGACAAATGCCTGAATAATGCATTTGTTTATTAAACTTTTGTATAAGAAATCATAAGTTTAATCAAAAAATCATGAATTTTTCTGAAATGATCATAAAGTTGCTTATTAAAAAAATTGTTATTGAAAAAAAAAAAATTTTCTATCAAAAAATTCCTGAATAATGCATTTGTTTATTAAAATTGTTTTTAATTTCATCAATAATAATCTCAAGGAGAAGTTTCTTCATTATCATGTTGTTTTTATTAAAATACTGTGTAATATAACTTACAAAATCCGCCCGCTTCGGTGGCACATCTTCATCGCGCGCTATGCGCGCGGCTCGCTTCGCTCGCAAGTTTGAGCGCTCCTAGGGCGCGCAACTGTTGGTTCTCGTGCTTCGCACTCGATAACTGTATATTATTTCCATAAATATATAATATTACAATTCATAAATTGCATTTACGATTTAAACGTTACACATACGGTCTACACATCAGTCTTACCTTTTTTTAAATTCTAAATTATATCCCTAACCTCAGTGACCCACGAAACTTCGATTAATTAGAGGTTGAGAAGGAGGGGGCGGGGCAATTAGTTTCAAACGAGAGTAATTTCTAGTTAGTGTTTTATGCTGAGGAGGTCACCAACCTTTAACAGCGTTGTATTAGATTGGAGTCTATATTATCTCATTTTCATATTCTATTATTTTGCTATGCTGTCAAAATTTGAATTTACAATTTGAAAAGAAAATTCAAAAAGTTTTTATGATAACCTTGTAGGGCATTCAAAAAGCAACATTTTTCTTCTCTAGACTTTTTTCACTCCATGCGTTATTTGGCTTAAAATGTATATTTTTTTGTCTTTTTAGAACCTTCTTAATGTATATTTTGGATTCATCAAAAAAAGTCATTAAGATACATGTTTCGTCTAGTTAAACACTACGAACATCCGTACAGAAAAATTTTAAAACTTGAAAAAAAGGTCTCAAGAATATTCAAATTGTGCTCACTTTTGGAATTTTTATTGAAAATGGCTGTCTATCGTGCTGACCATCTAAAAATCTACACACACAGCCGGACAGACAGCAGAACTGACCCATTCGTAAAAACCTGTTTCTCGGATTCAGAGGGTCTCAAAACGAGGACATTTTGAACAACTGGGGGGGGGGGAGGATCAAGTTTTACACAAATTTAATACCTTCTCTAATGAGAATGTAAAAATTACTTAATTTTTCATGAATAACGTTTTGATAGTTCTATGTTTTGTTTTCATCGTGAAAAATAGCATTAAATACATGAAAAAGAACATTTTTAAAAAACCCAAAAACAGTAAGAAAAACAAAAGAAAAGAAGAGTTGTGATGAGAATGTACCCACGCAGCGGGCAAATATTTTTAACTGCTTAAAACGTTTTTCACGAACAAAACAAAAACTACCAATCCTATGAAAAAGTGATTTATAACAGCCCAGTGGGCACAAAATTTGGCGGCGTATTTAGGACATCGCTACGACATCTTCACGACAACTGTATGACATCCTATGTCCATGTCGTTTAGCTGTCTTTACGATGTCGTAAAGACATCGTCAGATCATGCGACTTATTTACGATATCCTAAAGACATCTTAACGACATGGACATAGGATGTCGTAAAGTCATAGTAAAGATGTCGCAACGATGTCGTAAAGTCGTCGCCAAACTTTGTGCCCACTGGGAGATTGGTAGAACTTTTAAAAATGTACAATTTTCGTCTACGCATCTTTTCACCCATTTTGCACAGTTTAACCGCAAAATGTAATTTTTTATTTTCCATTATTTTTGTATTCTGTCAAAATGTGAATTTTCGATTTTTCAAGAAACTTCAAAAATTTATTACGATAGTCTTCCATGACATTGAAAAAGGAACATTTTTCTTTGCCGCATTTTTTTCATATCGTGCGTTATTTGGCTTATAATGTTCACTTTCATGTGTTTTGGAATATTGTAAATGCTATAACTCTGGTAAATTTTGGTTTTATCAAAAAAAAGTAATTAGGAGAAATTTTTTGCCTTCTTGAGTACTATAATAATTGCACAGAGAATTTTCAAATCTGGAAAAAAGTGGTCTTACAATTTTTCAAAACATGCTTACTTTTTGAAATTGTATCCAAGGTAGGGGGGGGGGGGTCAAATTTGATAAAAATCTAATACCTTCTCTGATGAGAATGTATAAAACTAAACAAAACGTTTTTAATAAGACTATGAAGGTGCTTGAAAATGGTTATATTTTAGTTACTATTAATTACTATTATAGTTTAATTTAGGCTTCGGCGAAATAAAATGATATGACACTTAGTCGATAAAAGAAATATGTACTACAATCGCGATTTTTGAAAATATAAATGTTTCTATTCACATCAATGGGATGTTTTTGTGTGAATATTAGCCGCATTTTGTTTAATTTATAAATATATAAATTTTCATTTTTTTATAATGATATAATCGTTTATAATATTGGATGTTAATTTTGAGAATTATTATTCTTAAGAACTACAAGATGCTCATAGTTTTTAAGTTTCATTATAGCCACTGTTTTACCAGCTATATACTTCAAGCTGTAGCCAAAAGATGGCGCTACTGTTTTATCAGTTATGTAGTTTAAGCAATCAGCGACAGATGGCGCCTTTAGTCAGATTGCTGTAGGGATATTATGTAAAGCGCGCATAGAGCTCGAAATTGCATTACAATGCAAGCGGCATATATCACCTGTGACTATAGTAGGGTTCCACGTTTCCAGTCACGCAGTACTGCCTCTCAGTAGGCCCCTCGAGGCGCATTAATGGTTACTTCGCTCGAACAAGAACCATTTGGATTGAAGGTAAATTGCCAATTAAAACATTTTTACATTTATAACTTTGCAAAACATGGTTATTTTAATAAATACCACAAATAAAAGTCGGTGAGTAATTTATATTACGGTTTTATATATTTTCCACTAATTGTAAAATTATTAATTATAATTTTCATTCTATATATTGTCTATATATAGTTCTTTATTATTATTTAGTTTTTATTTTTGTGATCTGCAATTCATCTAGATTTTTTTAGGCTATTTTTCTAATCAAATTCTCGTATGTATTTTCCAATTTCTTAATTATTATATATTCTAACGTTTTTATAAGAATATAATTATAATTCCAAGTGATAGGAAAATTGTTCTTTCGGTTTTTAGGTGTCAAGACGGCAGTGCCAAGCCATATTACGTTTCGCATTGGCAAACAAAATTAAACGAACAGAATTTCACTCGCACATTCATAACAAATATCATGTTCCATAAAATATGTTTTAAAATGAACTTTAAATTATTATAATTACTACAGCCTACTCGAAATATATATAATTCAATTTTTTTTTATGTTTTTCAGAACTTTATATATATTTATAATTATTCCATTTTGTCGTAAAATTTATGCAAAATTCTGCAAAAAAATGCCTTAAAATCTTCCAGATTTTCTTACAATTTTATAAATCTTTTAAAATTTTTGAAATATTTTCGACACTGCAAACTTCCCGAAATTATAAAATACTGAAACCTGAAAATCCCGAATTTAAAAATTCTAGAATAATGGAATTCTCGGCAGTTTACAATGTTATGGATTTTGAAAATTCCCGAATAATAAAACTCCAGGTCAAATGCTGTCTAATGATAAAATATACAAATTAGAAAATTCCCAAATTGCAGAAATTGAGAAAACAGTTTTGCGGTCAAAATTATTTATTTATTACAAATACAATAATAAAACCTTTTTATTATAGAAATTTTGTTTCTTGTTTAATTCTGTTGAATTATTGTTTTAATTTAAAATAACAAACTTTGCACATTTACAATCAATGTTTTTGATGCAAAAATAAATTTTTTCAATTATTGTTATTTTAAATTCTAACAATAATTTTTAGAAACTTTAAACATCAAAAACATTCTTTCTTTGGTGGAAGTATTTTATTATCTGTTGAAAAAATATTTTTTAACAAACTGTTTTTTAATTTTTCAAATTAGGGAGTTATCTAGCACGGATATTGTATAATTCGGAAATTTTCTGTCGGCAATTCTCAAATTCGGTAAGATTGTAAATTGTCGAGAATTTTCCAATTCGGAACTTTTATATTTCGACAATGCAGTGTTATAATTTCAGAATTTTTATAGTGATGTGGGAATTTTATTTTTCGGAAAAAGCGACTAAAAATTAAATTCCCGACACTTTAAAATTCGCAAATTGCAAAATAACCAAAGAATAAAATTTCCGAAATGATAAAAGTCCCGAAATATAAAAATCGAATTAAAGATTTCACGAAAAAAAAAAAAATTCCGCACAATAAAATATTACTAAATTTGAAAAATCCATATAGAAAGTGGCTGAATTATAAAATATCCGAACTAGAAAATTCATGAATTTAAACAATTAAAAAAATTGTTTATTAAATGTGTGCATAGTCTTTGAAAAAATATGAAAAAGTTCTAAAAAAATCGAATTTTTATATTGATAAACAACAAAAATAAAAATAAATTTTGATATAAATCGTTGTTGAATTGAATTCTGCAAAGCTTGTTTCAAAAATGTTATTATGTAGGTACGAAGAAAATTTAGGCAGAACATTTTTTTCTTTCAAATCGCACGTATTTTTAATACAATTTTTATTAATTAATTAATTTATTTATTTTGGGATTTTTCATTCATTCCTATCGGGATTTTTTTCAGTGGTGCCATATTTTTATACCTTCTCTTAAAATTATGTAACTTTTCAAAATAAAAAGCCAACATTTCAAAAAAAATTTTAAATCATCAAAAGTATCAATTCTCTTTTAAATTATTTCAAATCTTTTTAAATTATTTAAAAAATTTTTCGGAAGTTTTAAATGCCTTTTAAACTGATTCCCATTTTTCCTAACATTTTCGTAAAATCCTGCACACAAAATTGTTTTAAGAGCTTCCAGATTTTGACTAATATTGTAAATCTCTTGAAATGTTTTCAAATATTTTTAAACATTCTCTTTCAGTTATGCACTTTTTCAAAATAAAGAATCATTTTAAATCTACCCGAAATTTTATTTTTTCTCCTAATATTTCAAAATTCTTGAGAAGCTCCAAATTTTATTATTTTCTTTGAAACATTCAGAAACCTCCAGCTTATTTGATTTTTTTTTTAAGTTAATGATTATTTAACTGTTCTCTAGGAATCAAAATGAAATACTTCAACCATCGAAATACAAATAAAAAATGAAACAATCATAATTGTAACATTCAAAGTTTAAATTTGTCACTCTGAAATTGTGACAATTCTTTTTCAAATTGTTTACTATTGAGAATGGTTTTTTTTTTAATTTCTAAAGTAAATAGATTAAAAATGGAATATTTTATAATGAAATAATATTTCAAAAAGATTTTTAAATTGAATAAAGGCGTTAATTTAAAAAGCCATTAATTCAAACGTTTACACTTGTGTCACTACTAAGGCTTTCGAATTAAATTAGTTCAAATTTTAACGTTAAAATATGTAAATTATATTATTTTGAATAGATCTAGAATCATCTTGTAAAATCAATCACTGTTAAATTTTTAATACTCGAACTGCAGTTCAATTTTCAAATTTACTATCATTTCCCGATTTGTCCCGGTCGCAAGTCTAGCTTAATATTTAGAACAACTTTCATTTTTTTGAAATAGTAATTTTTCGGTTCTAACATACGGGACAATCATTTTATTCTTTGAAAGATTTTCTACAAATCTTGTTGATAATTTTTACATTCTCATCCAAAATGAGAAGGTATTAGTTTTTTATGAAAAATGACTTTTTCGGATTTTATCAAATGTCGACGTTTTGAGGCCCCTTGAGTCAGAACAACAAGTTTTTACGTGGGGGTCTGTTTGTCTGTCCGCCGTCGTCGTTGTTGTCTTTATACCGGATAACTTTCGAAAGACTGGTCGGATTGAATTGGGCCTTGACTTTGATAACTTTTTTCGATAAAATCAAACATACTAAAGTCAAACGATTTTCAAAATCCAAAAAACCAAACGAAAATGGACATTTGAAGCAAACAAAGCTTGACATGGAAAAAAGTCAAGAGTCGAAAAACGCTACTTTTTCAAGGCCCCATGATTATTTTATCACATTCTCATCCATAATGAGAAGAGGCTCCTTGAGTCAGAAAACAAGTTTTACGTCGGTATCTTTCTGCCTCTCTGGTGTCTACGTTGTCGTTGTTATTGTTGTTGTGGTAGTCTGTATATCGGATAACTTTCGAGAGAATAGTCGGATTGGATTGTGCCTTGACACACAGATTTTTATTTTAAGAATTGTATGTTAAAATTGTACTATTTGTATTGTTATAAGAAATATTTTTCTTCAATTAAATTCTTGCAATAAAAGTGTTTCAAAGAGATTTTTCTAAAATCTTTCGAGGAATGAAATTATTATTTATAGGTCGACAAAGGTTTGTTTTCTTTACCCAATTTGGCCTTCGTCTAAATTTTTCCAGTTGTTTTTACTATAGTACAATTTACGTTTGTATCGCGGGTAAAGAAATCCATTCTATTGTTTAACAAATATTCTTTGTAAATCAATATTTTTCACAGAAAGTTACCCCGAATGACCTTCAATTATAATCTTATAAACGTGAAAAACCACACTTCAATGTTTTCTATGAAAAAAAACAATCCCTGAGTAACAGAAGGAAATCGGGAACAATAAGAGTTAATTTATTCAGAAACAAGCTTCTTGAACAAAAATGACCTTGAGTTAACCTTTAATATATATTTGTTAATTTTTACAAAAATCAGTTGTTATTTTCTTTAAAAAAATTATAATTTGTGGGGGATGACAAATGATCAAAAAATAAAGAAAACTTGAAGTTGTACGATTTCAATTTGTAACTAAATAATTTGAAAGGTTTCAATCTAAAATTATCGAATACTTTCCATTCAAAAATTTAGATGACATATTTAAATAGCTTTAAATTTGAAAATATTCAATATACTGAAGACTACAAATATAAAATGTCTCAACTATTAAGGCTTTAAATATTTTAGAAATTGCTGTTCTGGAGACAAAATAACACTTATTCTTTTATTAAGAAATCACCAACAAAATTGTTTAAAAAAGTTTTGAAAAGAGTTTTAAAAACCTTTAAAAAGGTCAGAGGTTTTAATAGTTCAATATATGTGATAGAACCTCTTTAAATTTGAAATTAGTCTATACTTTTTTATGTTTGAGCTACAATTATTTAATTTTAGAAGTTATAAATTACAATCGTGAAAAACAAATAAAATGTTTTAATTAATTTATATTCAAAACAAAAAACCGTTGTATAATTCAATCTAAATGCAGCTGCAAACATTTAATTTGAAATGCGTTGAATTCTAGGTATATTTTAAAAAGAAAACTGAAAGAAAAGGATCGACTTTCAAAAGATGCGAAAGAAAGTGACTCGCTGGATTGCAAATGAAGATGAAAAATTATGTATTTTCGCATTTTTAAATTTTCAATTAAAGCTTTTTCGCGTTGTAACAATTTCGAATCCGAGAATGTTATTTTTGACCTAACCTATAACTTATAACGAAAATTCTGAAAATTTAAACAATAAGGCTGTATTCTGAAAATGAAGCAATTTTAACGTTAAAATTTAAGTTCTTAATAAAGGACTAAAAGTTTGCAAATTTTACAATCAGTGTTGTGTAAATTGTATTGGTATCTTAAAAGAGTATAAATAGTTCTTAAGTTAGTTTTTAAATTTTCTGAAGTTTATCTTTTTTACATACCTAGATGTCAAAAAAGCCTACACAATTTTTGAAAATTTCAATCACTTATTTTGTAAGAGAAAATCACCCCCGTTTACCAGTGACTGAAATGGATTAGAAAAAAGTCGCCAAGATCCAAAAATAAAAATTGGACGTACAGCGAATTTTTAAACTTTTAATTGTGATTATCTTTAACTTTGTGATATCAAAAATTTCCATAAAATTTTTTTTATTAATACTGTAGTAAAAATCAACAAGATCAAGCGCCGAAATTATAATTCGAGCCAATTTTCTGTAATTTTATGGGGACGGCTGAAATATCCCGAAAACTAAAATTTCCGACTTAGTAAAACTCTCTTTCCCGAAAAATACAATTCCAAGACTAATAAAATTCCTGAACCGTTTATAATATTAACGAATTTGAAAATTCCCAAATAATAAACCTCCCAAAATACAAATGTTTCTTAATCAATATTAATTATTTATTAAAAATACGATAATAATATATTGTTATCAAATAATTTTTGTTTAATATTTAAAGTGTTAAAAATTATTGTTTGAATTTAGAATTAAAATTATACAACAAATTTTATCGACAAATTAATATACAAAAACACGTGTTTTTTAATTAACATTTTGATTTTTCGGAAGAACTTTTGTGATTAAAAAAATACTATATGCATTGTCAACCAAAATATCTTATCCAGAAATATATTTTGTTTTAACTATTGTTATTTTAAATTTAAACAATAATGTTTAAACACTTCAAACATTTAAAAAGTTGTTTCTTTGGTATAAATATTTCATTATTTCAATTTAAAAAATATATTTGTCAAAGAAGAATGTTTTCAGTACTTGTTTATCTCGAAATCTCTTTCTATAATACTTTTTTAAAAATTAAAAGTATGATTTTTCGAGAAAATTTTTTTTATAATTAAGACAAAAGACTATGTACCGAAAACCTGGATCAAGCTTCAGATCTGAAAAAATTAATTGATACGTACATGTCAAACTTTCCTAACCTCAAAAAATCTTTCTACTGCTTTACCGTCATATTTTACGAAGAATGGGAAAACAAGAATTCGACTTCGTAGTACGATTAGGGTAGCACCTCGATAGGGCAGAAAATGTGATGTGCTATATATATATAATTCCCCACTCCGACACCCCGTACCGCATCTACGTTTATAATATCTTTGGCCTAGCGTACAAGCACTAGAGTCTATAGCGCGCAAAAACCGCTCTGACCTTAGAGAATTCTTCGCGGATCATTTGAAAGAATGTAGTAATGTATCGGTGGCCCTATTAGTACGATATCAAGCATTATTCTCACTCTACGTGACCATTATTTTAAATATATTACTTCGAATTTATGGGATATAATTTAAAAACTAAAGTTACTTAAAAAAAAACATTTACGGAACTTTTTGCAAATATAGGGATATAAAAAATGATACGCCGGTATAACGAACTGACACACATTCTAAACTTTATTCACAAAATCTTTCGTGTCATCTCTATAATATATCCATTACACACACACACACACACACACATGTTTATATATATATAAAATACAAATTTAACACTAATTTGTTGCGCTGCTATTACATTCAAACTTATACTTCACTGTTAAAAAAAAAAAATCGTAATTTAATATACATGTGAATAAAGTTATTTGCAAATACCGTACATTAATTTTAATATGCCATCATGTTGTGAAATTATTATGCATGTATATTAAAGTCGGTAAAACGGAGTGCGTGAAAGCAGAAAGTTCTTTGATGCATTCAAATCCTGTCAAATATTAAAAAATAAAGTAATAACCTTAAATTTACTGCGAATGATATCATTTTAACGAAAGTACAATGGTAATTGGGGGTTAGGTTTCTCAATTATTTGCTTAATTCAACTTTTCCACTGAAAAACCAATGCAATTTATATTTATCTATAGGAGAAAATATTATGTCTTATTATTTATAATCGAAAATTACTGCCAAAATTGTTTTTAATTTATATAAAGTGAAAATATCTGACTTTTCTTATAAATAATCAATATCCGGTATATGGAATCAGAGTGGGACGATGGTCGTGGGGGCTAAAGCGTAGGCTTTGGACCCACTCCTTCGGCTTGCGGGTTCGATTCCCGCCTCGCACTCTGGAAGAGTCTCGGTGGCCCATGCGGTGAACACTAGCCTAGCAAGGGAGTTGTTCATCTCCGGAGAGTCGTGGGACTGGTACCTCTGGAGAAAAAGGTTTTCTCTAAGTACTTAAGGCTGTTGCTCTTGGTGGTTCACAACCCACCTTAAACTGTAGGTCCCCCTTCCACCACCAAGTAAGTGTGTGGAGGGTGTGTAAAGGAATAAAGAAGGTGTAAGAAAAATGTAAACCCTTAGGGGACACATTAGAAGCTTCCACTGTGTATATGGAATCTAACACCTATACATAGTTTCTTAATGGTGATTGCGGAAATCGATGTTTTAGATTTAAAATATAAATATACATTAGGGCATATCGAAAAAAGTTGCCTGCGGGAAGTTCTAAAAGCAATAAAAATATTCGTTTGGGAATCAAAAACATTCCCCTAAAGTTTCATGAATAAAAAATTCGTTGTCTATCCACATCGTAGATTTAGCGAAAAAGCTCAAAAAACTAAGCAACAATGATATACTGGTATTTCCATTAATTTATCTTAAACATTATTTGGTGATATAGTCGAAAAATTTACCGTAACTCTTAAAAAATAGCGAAAAAGTCTACTTTTTTCAATTTTTTGAAACTTTACAGTCAGTTAGGGAGGGTTACAAATCTTTTAAGGGCATTATTCATATACAGGTATAAATAGGTGTTGCTCTTATCTATTTTTATTGACAATTTTAAACTAAAAAAAAATCTTGTTTAAATTGGAAGAATTGCTTCGTTTTTGAGATTTTTACCTATATCTACGATGCGGAGACAGAAGGAATTTCGAAATAGAGTCTCGAAGCTTATCTTTCCCGATGCATAAATTATCACATTGTGAAAGAAAATCTGTTCATTAATTAATATATAATGTTCACATTTCAATAAAATTAAAAATATAAAACAAAAAACGAGACAAAATATTGATGAGAAAATATATATTACCTTCAACGTCAAGATTGCTTTTGGGAGGTGCATTTTTGTTTTTAATTATTCTGGCAACAGCATCAATATGTTTACACATTTGAAATATTATGCATGAATCCACGAAAGTGCACTAAAATTCGTGAATGCATGCATTGCAATCGTCGCACCTCAGTTTGCAGAACCAATCTTTGACATCTCTACGCACATCGTACAATTCTGTAGAGCTCTGGGATGGTACAATGACAACATCATCTGTTTCACTGATGAGTTTTTCATCGATTTCGTCTGATTTTTTATATCTCAAACGGGTGTTTGAGATTGTGGTACAGAGCTTTCCGTTATATTCAGAAATTATTTTGTCAAACAATTTATCTCTCAGCAATCTCATAATCACCACAATTTATTTATCTATTCTCTAAATCTTTTTTCCATTTAAATATTCATACTTTGAAGATCTATGGAGCCTTGCTAAACGCATATTTGTATTTATGTTTGCACCCTTTCTATAACAGTAGGCCCAAGTGTGTAGATTCTTCACATAGTTATTGAAATATCCCAAAATGTCAGTCATTTGCGAGTTTTCCAGTGATTCTGCAAGAAATTTGTTAGCATCCTTTCAAAAGCTTTTTCATCTCGTTCTTGAAGAATCACTCTTAGTTCTTTATACACAAGTACCTAAAAAAATGAAAACATATTTTTCAGATTGTGGTTATGCAGTACAGCCTTGAATAATAATAATAATAATAATAATAATAATAATAATAATAATAATAATAATAATAATAATAATAATGATGATAATTTAAAAAAATTAATAATATAAAACAATTTTCAATTAAAAATGACACTGATTAATTCAATGTTTACCTTTTCTCTGGTTCCCCCACTGTATGAAGACATACATTGAAATATGCTTCCACCATATCTGTCATAAACGCTTTACATTTTATAACTCCAACTTGTTTTTTTATTTTCTAAAAAAATAAATTGAAAGCTTCTTGATCTGAACGGTTCGAAATTAAGAATGCGCCAGGAAATCCCTCTCGGAGTTCATCTATTACCATTACAGTATGAAGTTGAAAATCGTAACTGTTCGTACCATGGGTACCATCCACACATATCTCCATGTTTTTTCAACAATTCCGCCTATGAAGACGTCATAATTATTAAACTAAAGTCTTCATCTTTAAACTGTGGATGATCACTGGATGTGACTCCTTGGTGCTCATACAAAAGGACACAGTCCCCTTTGTCTTTCATTTAATTCACCCAAGCTTCTACACTAATAGCGTCATTTTTGTGCCACGTTGGTGGATGTGCAAGGTGATACGAGTTCTCAATATTAAATAAATCTTTCTTTTTCCTAAGGTGAATTCTTCGTAGTATTGAATCAATTACGGACTCTTTTATTTCGTCTAAAATAGTGTCAAACGGAATTTTCTGGGCGATTTTATTCGCCAGCTCTTCCCTTTCTTTTCTGCTCAATGACATGTGAACTAATTCAGATGGTTCACACTTGTGCCCCGCGTGTGTTTTAATAAACTTCACAGTGCAGTTGCCTGTAAGAACAAAAACAGAACTATAATAAAGAATTTGTAATGTATCTACACGCAGGAAAAATTTAAAAAAATTAAAAGAAAAAAAAATAGAAGAAAGGAAAAAATAATTCTTTGGATTCGGCTGGATTAATACTGTTTTAAAAATTGAAAAATGTGTTGCCCAAAAGTGTTTTAGTTTAAATTAGAATAACATATTTATTACGGTGAGCTTCGATTGAGTTTAATTAAAAGGTTCGATTGATATCCATCAAAATTAAAATATTTCATTAAGTCGTTTTTTTAAGTCATTTTTTCGTTTTTTGTTAATTATAATTTTTATTTATTTCTAATTACTTGATTTGATGCGATTTCTTTTGGCGCACTTCTTAAACATTTTTAAAACTCTAAACATTAACTCATAATATTCGTAATAGAAATCAATTTTTAAGTCATAATGTTTTTTAAAGTGCATAACGTATTTGAAAAAAGGCTCACCCTCAATGTTAATAACTAAGTTTATAGATGCAGGACAAAATGCATTAATTTTTCTGCTTCGTTTGAGTTTGAAATGCCTCTTCCTCTGTCATCAAGTGGTAAATACATTCCTGACCGTCAGCAAGCATGCTTGGTGAACAGATGAGTTTTATATGAAGTCCCCCTGCCTGTTTTTCGAAAATGTTTGTTGTATTCTTCTTCAGCTTTACATTTGTAATCCAAAAACTCTACAATCGACAAAAACTTCAATTCTTCTGGTTCAATGTTGATATCGTGGAACTTTTTGTATGACCGGACATTTCGTGGATCGAAGAAGTGACAAACGTTCGGCACAGAGCACAGGTTTTGGGTTTAAATTTTTTAAACGAGTGCACTTTCATGTTTGATTTTAAAGGACCCTTGCATATAAAACTTCTATTGAAATGATCACATATATAATGTATTTTCGTGTCAACATCATTAGATTGCTTTTCATGATGTTGTTTTATGTGTCCTTTCTTGTTGAACAGGTTTGCAAAAGACTTGTCACAAAACCGACATATAATTTCCGTTTA
>NC_046659.1:36944085-36945737 GCF_010883055.1 Belonocnema kinseyi
ATTCGTTTTGATGTTTTCTTTTAAAGTGTAACTTTAAACAGTCACTCCTCGTAAAAGTGTTTTTACACACATCACATTTAAACTTTGGCATATTTCACTAGTAATCTAACAAATCACTTCTCACAAAATACTGAAAACATTAGCATAACAATTTCGACGCGTGCACTTTCGTTCATTAAACGTAGTGAACAGTACTGAACGTTCATATACTTAAGTCGCTAGTGCTAAGAAAAGGAGAGCTTACCAACCTAAAAATACTTTGAAGTTTAGAAGGAAAAGTCAAAATAACTATAATTGACTTTTTTTGATGCTGGAAACATATTATTTTACTTAATGATACGTGAAAATCAGAATTATAGTTATTTTCACTTTTCCTTTTCAACTTATATGTATTTTTATGCCCTAAAAAAATGTTCTTTTACGATAAAAATGCCTGAAAATCTTTTTTCACATCAAAATAAATGAATTCGTGTCGTAACAACTAATTCAATGGAGAAAAAATCACTGTTTTTAAAGTTTTAAACTTCAAAAAGTTTCTGCTAACTGAAGATGTCATTTTAAAAATCTGAAAAAATCATGAAGACTCATGTTTAAAAGTATAACAAGATTTTTGCTATGCATCATCAAAATAAAATTTTTTATTTTTTCCGCGCATAGCAAAAACAAGATTTTTGCTATGCATAATCAAAATTTAAAAATTTTATTTTTTCGGTGCACCCTAGCATGCATATCTGTTATTTTATTTTAGGTTATGTTATTTCATTACATATTTAAAATAATGATCACGTAAAGTAAGAATAATGCTTGATATCGTATTAATAGGGACATTGACACATTACTACATTCTTTCCAATGATCCACCAAGAATTCTCTACGAGGTCGAGAACAGATTCGCACATGCGCATTGCATTTTGGTGAAAATGATCAGAACGGTTTTTGCGCGCTATAGACTCTAGTGCGTACAAGCGAGATTCTCTCTTCCATCTCCCTACTCGAAGTTCCCGCTTCTCTCAGCGCTTCCGCTCATCGTCTCGGTATCCCAAATCCTCGCTACCGCGTCGCCTGTAATCGAGTTTTGTTCGACATTCACTCTCCGTGCGGCCAACCCATCATTCGCATGAGCGAAACAATATAAGATAGAGCAATGATCTATGTAATCTGAATTCCTAACTTGGACGTGCAATGTCCTCTTTTTGACTAAATAAAGTACACACCGTTAAGTTTTAAATGTGAGTGTCTTATTTTGCAACTTCTGACTGAGTAATTATGGGTTCTCTTTGCTGTGTTTCTCTTACCCATTAGTTGCGTAACATATACGTAGCCGTCGTATCACACCGTACAATCAAACGCTACATGCCCCTCGTGGGGATCAGGGATTCCCCAGAGTTCTCGAAACTTCTGGAAAAATATTTGATCAAAGGCAGTTAGGCGATTCAGGAAGCTTCTAGAAAGTTCGGGTCCGTATATGTAATACACGCATATATTTCTAACTGCCTATACCTTGCACTAAGCGGCTGGGGGAGGTTTCTCGAAGCTTCTGGAAAGTTCGGTCTAATAGTACCATATATGTAATACTCGTATATATTCCTAATTGCCTATACCTTACACTCAACGGCTAGAAGTGGGGGTGGGAGATTTCTCAAAACTTCTAG
>NC_046659.1:36945837-36951522 GCF_010883055.1 Belonocnema kinseyi
CTAAAATGATAAATTTTTTTTTTTAATTTTAACAAACGGTTGTACAGGCTTTAACCTATTGGTCCAGTTGGAGAAATAGATATTTCTTCTATCGCTTTCCAGTTAATGATTTTTCCCTAAACATCATAGAAAACACTAAGAATAAAATTTGTTCCAGGAAATTTTTTAGAGCGATAAGGTTTTGTTTAGTCAACCTTGCGTCTTTCACAAAACATGTATTTGTCATGGAAAACAAAGGAAGCTTAACCGATATTTGTGTAAAGTTTATCCTGTGAAGTCAATTTTTGTTGCAGAGAATCTTTCGTCGGAAATCGATGTAAAGCAGCCCCCTGCCTCGACCGCGTATGCGTATGTAATAGTAATTTTCTTACGATCCGCAGGGGAAATGTCGGTCAAACTAAGCCAACAGATGGCATCACAAAAAGTAGGCCTGTCAGTTAAGAATCTGCAATAACAGAAAATGCTTAACGTCTTAATAAGAATGTTAATAAAAATATTATTTTCCATCTAGTCTTATTAAGACGTTAAGCGTTTTCTGTTATTGAAGATTCTTAACTTGATCGATATTGTGCAGATTTTCTGCCTTCATGGTTTGGAGGGTTGATCTACTGTCGGTAACGTACAATCTCTGATGATATAGCAGATAAATTAAAAATGTTTAAATAATTACTTGTACCATTAACACATAGCTAAAAATTAGCGTTATGTTCTTGAATTAAGAGTTCTTATTCTGATCCCTCTAATAGTTTAATTGGAAAAGCACCTAACCGGAAATCAGAAGTTTTGTGGTTCGATTCCCAATGGAGTGAAGATGGACTAGAATATTTTTTTCAAGAAATAATTTTAATTTAAAACTATTACTAATTATTTCAAAAAAGAAAAAGTCATGAAAATATGTAGCTTAATATGAATAAAATTTAGTTTTGAGATACATTTTAAAAGCATTTCGAACTTTATATTTCTGTGATTTATTTTGATTATATTATCGATTTTATTATTTGTTAAAGCTAAGAAAAAATATTTATTGTTGAAATTATTAATGTAGCTAATACAAAAATTAATAATATTTAAGACCTCAATGACAAAAATATTTAAAACATATAAATGATCAGAAGAATTAATGAAAAATATACTACTCATATCCAATATAAATATAATAATATGTAGAATATGTAAGACTACAACTTAAGTCGCAAAGTAAAGAATTTTTGTCCCTTTAAAACCTTAAAAATTTCAAATTTTGAAGGAAATATTTTTAAAAAGTAGTGGTAATTAAAATTAAAATGTTAGAGGGAATCATTTGGAAAAAAGTCAAGGACACGATTGATAAATGAGAAAATGGATTTAATGTAATGTATATATTTATTTAAATTGAATCAAACATCATATACAGGGTGTCTAAAAAGTCCCGGGACGGTTGGATATTTCCTCTGATAAAATATTTTTCAAAAAAGTAAAGCTCATTCCTGAAGTAAATTTCAACTCGGAATTCAATGGTGACCTTCATTTTGACCTTGAAGTTGACCTCCATGGCTTTTTGAGGGTCAACTTTGGGTTGTTAAATAGAAACCCCCTTTTTTACATCTGCAATCGATAGAGCGGAAAATTCTACGTTCAGGTACGTACCCAAGTCCTAGGTCAATTGTAACGTTCAAGGTCATTTAGAGGTTATTTGAAATTAACAAAGTTTTCCAAGAGGTCAGTGCACGCTTCAGTGAAGGTGTTCGAACTGAAAACCTTGAGCTTCTTGACAAAAAGCTATGCGATTGTAAAAATGAGTTACTGCATTACGAATCATCTGGCTATCAATCAAAGCAGCCTGTTGCAGAATCCGATTCTGCAATTCGTCTAAGCTTTGCGTTTGCGTTGAGTATACTTTGCTCTTTAAATAACCCCAATGAAAATAGTCGAGAGGCATCAGATCAGGAGATCTAGCTGGTCACTCGATTTCACCCCTTCTTCCAATCCACCTTTGAGGGAACTGAGACTTGATAGATCCATGATTCATAAAGCGCCTTACAGTTCTCTTAGTTGTTGATTTTGAGACAGAATTTAGCCCTTCTCCATTACGAAAAATGCGATTAAAAAGCAAACGAACTTGATCATAATATCGAACTCGATCTTCCCAACGACGCATCATTAATACAGATACCCTCTCTCGTTCCGAAAGTTTAGCTTGCGCCATAATAATCTTTTAGCAAAAAATAGTAAGTATGTACTCATAATACGTAAATTTAGTTTCGATTCGTAATATTCGTATGGAAAAACGGTATAGGACTTATGATATCGCCTTAGGTATTGACTTAGGTATCGAAAAACGGTATAGGACTGTATAACTCTTCGGAGAAGAACATAACTCTCACCAGAACACCTGGAACTTTTAATAAAAAATTTCCTTTTGATTTTACAATATTCAAAACGCTGTAACGAAGATCAATACAGAGCTCACCAACGAATTTCTCGTTGAAATTCACTTCAGGAATTACACTGACCTCTTGGAAAACTTTGTTAATTTCAAATAATCTCTAACTCTCATTGACCGTTACAATTGACCTATGACTTGGTTACGTACCTAAACGTAGAATTTTCCGCTCTGTCGATTGCAGATGTAAAAAATGGAGAGTTCCATTTAAAAAACAAAGTTGACCTTCAAAAAGCCATGAAGGGCAACTTCAAGGTCAAAATGAAGGTCACCATTAAGTTCCTCGTTTAAATTAACTTTAGGAATGACCTTCAATTTTTTGACAAATATTTTACCCGAGGAAATATCCAACCGTCCCGGGACTTTTTAGACACCCTGTAATCTCATTTCTAAAATAAACAGACTATAAGCTATTAAAATCTATAAACAAACGTACTGTACTCATGGCGCACAGTTGGAGGAAATGCACTTTTTTCATTCAAAAATGTCCAGATCCTTCAATTTTCTTGCGATTTTGAATTTTTCTGTTTTAAATTAAACATCATTAAATTCTATATGTAGATCATGATTCTCCGAAATTTTGTCTCCTTTATTTTTTTATCAATAATTTTTTCAGTCAAAGTATGAACAAAGTCTTATTTTCGGTGAAAAACATTTTTTTTGCTAAAAGTGATTCCCATTAACCACTGTTGATAAAATATAACAATTTAAATTTTTGTAGGCAAATTAGATAAACAAATTTAAAATGTTTGCCCTTTCGCATAGAACAATTTTTTTGCACTGGAAAGATTTTAAGCTATTGGACGAATGACAGCTAGTCACAAAAATATTAGAAGAGTTAACAATAACTACTGTTATTAACAATTCTTGTACAAAATATTTAAACTTAAGGTTTAACAAATTTAAATTTTCTTTGATGGCCAGGTCGATGGGTTATTATCAAAAGATTTCGTATTGAGTGAATCTCAGCATGCAGTGTTATGATTCATTTCTAATCTATAACGATTGAAAACCAGACTTTTTCCGACTGATATTACCAACATTGGGACATTTTTATGTAAATTGTTTATAAACATGTAAGTTGTTATATTCCACTAAATATTATCAGAGATACATTTTTAGGAATATCCGTAGCCATTCTAGCGATTAAAGAAAATAAAAATTTGATAAAACCTTACATTTGAATATTTTGTCACGAGAATTATTCATAACAATGGTTATTGTTAACTTCTCACATATTTTTGTGACTGGCAGTTATTCCCCCAACAGCTTCAAATATTTCCAATGTAAGAAAAAATTTCTATGCGAAAGGATCAAAATTTTGAATTTCTATAACTAATGTATTTACAAAAATTTAAATTGTTATATTTTATCAAATATTATTAAATATTTACTGTTTTAGGGAATACCTGAAGTGTTTTTGGCGCTTGAAGGAAATGATAATTTGAAAAATCTCAAATTATAATATTTTGCCACAAGAATTGTTTATAACAATAGTTATTATAAACTTTTGAATTATTTTTGTTATTAAATGTAATTCCTACATTAATGTGAAGCACGTTTAGCACCAAAAAATTTTACCGATAAGAAGACTATTTGTTAATTTTTTTATCAAATTTGTTTCCAACAAATAAATGGAATGATAAACAAATTATTTGTATCTTATGAGTTCCTACACATTAATTTTAGACAATATAAAGTTTCCCTCATCAGTTATCAATGCATGAAAAATTGTTATGTACAAAATTTCAGTTTTTCTATGCTTTGAGTAGAAAAATTATTGATGAACAAATAGAGAAAACAAAAAGTTCGGAGCATCTAGCTGAACGAAAAAAGTGAATTTCCTCCTACACTCCGTCATGAGTACGGTACGTTTGTTTATAGAGTTTAATAGTTTACACTCTGTTAATTTTAGAAATGAGGTGTGCAATAAAATAATTAACTATTTACTAAAAAATCTCCTCTAAATAAAAAATTTTAAATAAAATTATGAGGGGTTGAATGCAGCGAGAAAAAAGCTTTCAAGATTAAGCAACAAATAAATGATTGCACTGTATAAATGTATGTATGATATTCGGTTCAAGTTAAATAAATATATACATTATAATAAATAATATTAAATGCAATTTCTCATTTATTAGTCTTTTCATTAACATTCTACCAAATTATTCCCTCAATATACAATGTACGTCATATTTTTTTTATTAATTCTTCTCATCATGTATATGTTTTAAATATTTTTGTCATTGAGTTCTTTAATACTATTAATTTTTTCATTAGCTACATTAATAATTTTAACAAAAAATAACTTTGTTTAACTTTAACAAATAATAAAATCAATAATGTAAGCAAAATAAATAACAAAAATATAAAGTTCGAACTGCTTTCAAAATGTATCTCAAAATTAAATTTTATTAATATTAAACTACATATTTTCATGACTTTTTCTTTTTTTAAATAATTAGTAATAGCTAGAATTACTTTTTCATGTATTTTTTTTGTTTATTTGCAAACAGCATCAAGTTTTTAACCGACAATTCCCCTCCGGATCGTAATAAAAGAGAAAAGTGGGGGCGATGCATGGGGGTAATGTAAAGTTTATCTTCTGGTTTTTCTGCGATGAAGCAGATTAAAGATACTTAAAAAATAAAAATAACAATTGTAAAAAATTCACTCTAGTTGTTTGTTAAAAATGCCAATACATTTTTTAATAAAATTCCTTTCTACATGCATATGCATAAAACGCAGCGTGACTATTGCCACTTGCTATTAAGAAAATTCATACTCTTCGAATCATTAATTCAATTGAGTTAAATTTTGAAAAAAACTTATTTCAACCTTAATGTGCAACTTTCTCACTAGAGGTTTTCCATTTCTTAAGATTTGCTCGATAAACAAAGCGCTTGAAGGTTGAACTTCATGTTTATTACATTGCCTACAACCCAAAATTAACAGTTTCTATGTTCATTAAAGTATTTAAGCTTTTCTTTCAAATAAAATTTTCAGAAAATGTAGATACGTAGTTGAATTAGTATTAATAAAATCTAAAAATTCTGAAAATGAGTTAAGTTAGCACGAGCTGAAGTGAAGAAAGGACGCATTTTGTTATTTTAAAAAATGTACTTTTTCCAATTATTTAAAAAAATGTACAACCTACAAATTTTTGTAGACGGAAAAAAAGATGTGTCTTGAAATTGTTCACTTGAAATAAGTTTCATGCAATTAAAATTTTTTATTCAAAGTACATATAAAATTGGTTAAGG
>NC_046659.1:36951622-36969644 GCF_010883055.1 Belonocnema kinseyi
TTAATTTGTCATAAGAACAACCGCAGGATTTCTCCGGGAGCGGGTGCTAATCTGGAAAATTGCACCCGCTCTCAGCGAAATCGCGGTAAAATTTCAGCCACAACCACGTCTCATGACCATGAGATAGGTGGGTACAGTCTGTAAAGGAATCAATACGACGATCCAGCAAAAGCCTGATGCAACCTAAGAACACGGAGCGACCCAAGGACTGCCGCCTTCTGCATTTTTCGCGCAAGTGTTTTAGCATATTGTTGACACGCAGGGATGCTTTTTAGGCTATTAGCAAGTGAAAGCTTGGCACCTTCAAGAGCGCCGATGATAAGGACGATTATTTTAACAGAATAGTCCGAGTACAATCGTTGCAACTCCCTTATGAGGTCTCGATACCTCTCTTTCTTTTCATTCTCCTTGGTTATGATGTTTTTGTCAGCTGGTGCCGAAAATTCGATAACGAACATGGTTCGCTTCTCGAAGTCAAGAAAAACCATGTCAGGCCTCGAGTAAGCAATAGAAACAATTGTCGAGATTATAAAGTTCCAGTATATGCGGCACCTCCTATTCTCGACAATTGACTCGATTTCCCTAGGAGCATTTAGAGGAGCGATATTAAGGTTAATGCCATAAGAGTGACAGAGATGGTAATAAAGCACTCTTAGTGCCGCATTGTTTCTTTGAATGTATGTCGTTCTCGTATGAGTTGGACAACTAGATAGTATGTGAGCTAAATGCTCGGGGTGTGCATGGCACGCCCTGCAGCTATCATCCGAAATATCTTGGCTCAAAATGTGGCGACGGTATGTTAAGGTGGAAATGACACCGTCTTAGCATGCAAAAATGAAACCCTCTGTATCAGACTTCAATCCGGGCGATTAAAGGAAAGCAAACGTTAGCTCACAAGACATTTACTGATCCTTCATATTTCTGTCGAAGATACCGTGCAGCCTCTTATCTAGGAGCTGTTCAAGAAAGTTTTTCTCTTGTGCTTTCTTAATCCGGGTTTTCAGGAGTGAGTACTCGAGATAGATAAGATTTGATGCATTTTGATCACGCCTAATACTGAAGTCAAGTCCGAGTGTTTCAGCAGCCCTCTTCTTCGTGATTCCTGACCACTTTAAGAAGAGGGTTTCTTTCATTTGCAACTCTATCTGCTGTACCCAGAATAATCCTGTTGTGAAGACATTAAAGACTCAATATTCCGCACCACCTTGACGGCGTGAGATGTACAGTCGCGGAACAGAAGACTTAAGATGCATGCTTTTGTTCATGTGCATAACCTTTCTTGTCCCGATATTCAGGGATCTGAGCTCGTTCTTCGTCCATGGAACTACTCCAAATGAATAGAGTAGTACCGGGACGGCAAGCATGTTCGTTGCAGATACTTTGTTCCTCGCCGACAGTTCGAAAGACCAAATCTGTCGGATGAGACGTTTGTATCTGCTTCGGAGAGTATCCTTTATAGATGTCACATTCCTGAATGCGGCTCTGCGGCACGCTCAGGTATGTATAAGTCTCTCCAGCGCAAAGGCGTCGTATAGCACTTCTATCAACGAGCTGAGGATCTTCCGGGATGCCATTAAGTTTTCCTCGCTTCAAATAAACTTTGAGGCATTTGCCTAGCCCAACTTCTATTCCAATTTCCTTAGTATATCTTTCGACAATCCCTAGAGCTAGATGTAGTTGCTCTTTGTTTTTAGCATAGATCTTAATATCGTCCATGTAAGATACATGAGTGACCTTGTACTTTCGATCTTCTGGTATGCCGCACAAGTGCCCATCGGAAAGGTGAAGTGCTAGAGATAGTGGCAATAATGTAATGCAAAAGAGGAGTGGGCTCATGGTGTCGCCCTGAAAGAAACCTCTCTGAAAGGTGACCTTGTTAGTTGTCACACGATTTTTTCCAGATGGGTTAATAAATCTGGTTTTCCAAAGCGGCATCAATCTCTCTATGCACCTTACTATTTGCGGATGAACCCTTAAGATTTCCAAAAGACAGATGATAAGTCTATGGGAGGTCGAATCGAAAGCTTTCCGATAATTAATCCAGGCCATCGATAGGTCACGCTGGTAGAATGCTGCATCTTTGCAGACACATTTATCGATGAGCAGGTTCTCCCGACATCTGGCGACGCCTTTCTTTGAGCCTCGTTGTTCAGACATTTCTTGCCACACAGGTTCAATTGCCGGAATAATCCTATCATTTACCATAGGATAGCTGTGAATATCTTATAAAGTGTGTTCAGACAAGTTATTGGCCTGTAATTCTTCGGGTCAGCTAAGTTGCCTATTTTCGGCAGGAGTATTATTCGCCCTTCCACCAACCACTCCGGAATCGGCTCTCATTACTTCGAATATGAGGTGAAAATACGGGAGAAATGCTGATGCAATGAGGAAAACTTCTTCCAGCAGAAGGTTTTGATACAATCTGGTCCCGATGCGGAATAGTTCTTCATCCGTCTTAATACTTTTTTCACCTCCTCGGTAGTGATGTGTGGGCATTCTTTATCAGGTATTATGAGGGCAACACATAACTCCTTGAAGCTAATTATATTTTCTGAGTCTTCGTCTAGTCTATGCTGAACTTCGTAGACTTCTCTACAAAATACTTCGACCTCCTGTCTTGGAAGAGTCGAGATGGGTCAGAGAGAAACTGTTGACTTTCTCTGACCCACCTCTCCCTCCGCTCTAGACTTCTCTTAGCGTCAGATAGTATCCGTATTCTCTCAACGATATGCTGCCTGATGGTCAGCAGCTTTGACTTGTTAAGTGTGTGATTACGGGTTCGGAGTTTGTGCGCGAACTTTCGAACATTGGCAGTAACATTCCTGCCAGATGTGATGTAGTCAATCACACACTGAATGCGGGACGCGTACTGTCTTGCCCAGTCTATCTTTATGGATTCTCCGGAAAAATGTCCACGAAGTTCGTCATCCATTTTAGCCAGATTTTTAGGCTTAAGAGAAACCTTGGTGTTGATGTTTCTCTGGGTCGTAAAGTATCGCTCTTCCTCTATTGGATGCCTGTCCGCGGTTGGTCTTATTGTCGCCTCTTTTTCTCTGTTGCCGGCTTATTCTAGGTGTGGTAGAGTAGGCGTTCCGCTTACATAGCCCCTTTTTCGGAGTAGTTCAGCATGGTTTCGCAGGCGTTGCTGCGAAAAGTGCGATAGCTCCGGGTGTTTCTCGCACCACAAAGCATGCAGCCGTGCCATGTAACCCCGTTCAGGGGCCACATTCGCATCGTAGCACTCTAGCAAGTCATGATTCAGTTGCTCCGTCCACCCAAAGGCCGCGACATCACGCCGATCGATCGCATTGAATCCATTTTCATTGGCTCCCCCAGCTTTAGATTGGTTGGCATTGTTGGTCGACCCATTGTCGGGAGCCCTGCAAGTTCTGTTGTTTTGAACCGCACTTACTACAACTATGTTTGGTATTATCATTGTTGTTCCCACAAGAAGCTAGAGAAAGTAGTTCGTCCATCCTTGCAGAGCCCCGCATGCAAGAATAAGGCTGCGTACTCTGAGAGGTCGCCCGGTATCCCAGAGTTACCGTTCTAGACACCTCACCCATGTGCCATTCAGCTTTCGGCACGGTTTTTACACCTCCGCTTGGGGGTTAATTCCTTCGGGACCACCCCTGGACAATTTTACGCGACTGCCTATTTATTTTTGTAATCATATTCAGCAGAAACCCTTTGTACAGGGATCCTCTATCCGCAACTCGAGGACGCGTTAGGTGGCTTTGTCATAGGCCCTTCGGTTTGATTCTAGAGGAATCAAAACCGAACCGAATATATATATATATGTATATATATATATATATAATATGTGTGTGTACAATAAGTAAATAAAAAATAAGGAAAGTCGATAAGGGAAGAACTATCATACTTCTTGTTTTCAAGAAAAGGATTTCTCAATTTCAAGTACGACATCTGACGTCAATTAAACAACCATAATTAATGAATAAAAATTAACTTTTCCATTTGAGTCCAAAAGATCAAATATTTATTATTTAATAAAAACATTTAAAACGTTTTCTTCCGCGGGTGGTGCGGAAACGAGTTTTATTAAAAAATATGCCGGTTTTTCCAACAACAAAAAAACTGAAAGCATTTTTTACCTTTCTTATTTCTATTTTTTTAGTGTTTTTAATCTTCTTTATGTTCAGGGGAAAAATCAGATCCTGGAAATGGAAAAAAGAAATATCTATTTCTCCAATGGGTAAAAAAGCTTAAAGCCAAATCTGTTTTCACGTTTATTAACTAATGGAGATATTTCTATAATTTCATTCGTGAAATCTATTTCCTAAGGCCAAAGATGGTAAAAAACGTGTAAATTTAACAAAATTACCAACTATTCGAAACAATATCCTTAATAAAAGTCAATGTGTTTCATATTTAAATAATATTTAGGAAACTTTATCAAATTATAAATATTGTTTATTTTTTAAATTAATGTATAAATAACAGTTTTTATTCCAAATTTCACGGCTTTTTTTTACCACAAAAGGATTTTCAATATTTTTGTAGTCACACAAATATGAAAGTTAAGTTACGCAAGTATTACTTGCAATTGACCAATTTAAAATAATTTCTCACTACCATAAAAAATAAAAAATGATTTTAATAATGACATAATATGAATATTTCGAATAACTATTAATATGTTGTCATTTATATGTTGTCAGTTTATTTTTAAATTTATATAAACATAAGTATTATAAGATTTTTAAGAAAGTTGATCAAAGATTTTTAATTATATTAGATGTGTCAGAAAAGATTTTACGATATTTTAAAGAAATTGTTTTATTTTATAGAATATTACAAAACATTAGGAAAAATTCGAGCCCTATTCAAAGATATTTAGGAATGTTTAAGAAATTTGTAAGAAATCAAGGAATATTTGATCAATTTTCTGAAATGTTTTCAAATTTGTGATAATTTTTTATCTATTTGACTCGTCTCAAATTCCTGAAAATATTTTCAACTGCGTCGAATTTTTTTCAACATTTTAAAAAGTCATTCAAAATGTAAAAAAATTACCTTATAATCTTCTAAATTTTCTCCAGCATTTGAACAAAATTTGTTCATGCTCTTGACATCTCGAGATTCGCTTAAAGCTCCTAAAGTTTATAAATAGATAAACGTTTATTTTTCGGCCTGCTGGCCTTAAAAAATTGACTTCCCTACACTTCCATATTTTTACGGAATTTTCTTACAACTACGTCTTACAAAGTACCATCCATCCACACCTTATAACTAATCCGCTCGCTCCTACAGCCTAACCTTTCTCGCTGCGCCTCGCCTCGCACGCATTTCGCTCTTTTGTCGCTATGCCTCGCATTACCAACCTCTGTCTCCGCGGCTAAAACCTAATACTTAACTACTATTTACAATATTTACATTTCTCTTACATCTACTTCCTCTCCTATTTAAAATCTTTCCTTTTCCATTCCTCTTCCTCCTTCCTTCTCTTCTTCTCTACCTTACCCAACACCCCTTCGCACATGCTACTGCCCTGTTGTCACCCCTTCCATGCAACAATACCTCTATGCTTATCCCCCTCCTTTCCACCTCTTCACGTTCCTTCAAACAATGATCCAATTTTACATCACCCTTCCTGCACAATTCACACATTCTCTTCTGTCTAGAAAGCCAGAACCTATTATACTTCTTCATGCACCCGCACCTCATTCTCGCTATAAGTTGCTGAGTTCCTTGCTCTCCTTTCTTACACAAATATTGCGGTCTACCCCTAGCATAATCCACACATAGTTTCCGTTATACCTTGACTTTCTTATTCTCTCCTCTTCTTCTGCCCTCTCTTTCTCCCTCCATTCTTTTGAACCAACTCATATACCTACCTTCCTTCCTCGTGCATTCTGCTTTGTTCATCCATCTGCAATTCATTCGTTCTAAAATACCTTTCCTTTCTACCTCCAGCTTTGCACCACTACGTCTGTTCTCCTTCTCCCACCAAACCCCCTAACCAACTTACTTCCCCCCTCTTCCAAAAATTTCTCCTCATATTTACACGCTCGACTCCCTGTTATAATCCCTAAACTCGTTCTCCCTGTCTCCCTCCTGACAATATAGTTCGGCGTATTTCTTGCCAACCCCAGTATCCACTTTAAATACCACTCCTGCACCCTATTTACCTCCTCACTTCCCTTCCAACCCCATACCTCCACTCCGTAAAATAAGAAACTCATCACGAGCGAATCAAACAATTTCAATCTCCTTCCAAAATCATCTGCGAACAATCTCTTCCCCAGCCCCCACACCTGCCTCATCACCACATTTGCCCTCCTCTCTCTCTCTTTTATATGACCATCCACTCCCCCATTTCTTTAAAATAGGAAGCCCAGGTACACAAACTCTATCACCTTCTGTACCGCTTTTTCCTTCCACTTCCACTCCCCTCCCCCATCTCTCCCACCTCCTTTCCTGAACATCATAATCTTCGACTTGTCCGCATTTAACTTTAACTCCTACCCTAACTCCTTCTACCACTCCGGCCGCTAACTTACTTTCCATATCCGCAATCAAAATTGCAAAAAGCGTTGGGCTAAGCGGAAACCCTTGCTACAACCCCCTATCCATCCAGAATCTCTCAGAGATTCCCTCCTCTTTTCTCACCCTATCTTTCGTCTCCTCATATACCTCCCTTACCCTCTCGATCAGGCTCCTCTTCACTCCCCTCTCCTCCATTGCCTCCCAAAACCTCCCCCTATCCGCTGACGGGAACGCGCTCTTTAGATGTACGAAAAACGCGTACACTTTGGAAACCTTTTTGGTTAATTCTCTATCCACTAGGTGTTGCAAGACGTAAATATTGACAATAGTGCTCCTTCTCTCTCTAAAGCCCGCCTGCGTCTCCGGCAATATTCCTTTCCCCTCAACATTTTTTCGCAGCCTATTTGCTAACGCCATCGCGTATATTTTGTACGTAGTATTCCTGAGCCTAATTCCTCTAAAATTTTCCTACCTCTCCCTATCCCCTTTCTTATGCAGTGCTACTATCAACCCCTCTATCCACCCAATTGGGAATACCTCCTCCCTCCATACTTTTTTCACTACCCCCTTCAACCTCTGCCTTACATCTTTTGTACCAAACAGCCAAGCTTCGTTCTATACCCCGTCAATCCCTGCTGCCTTCGATTTTTTCAACTTCCCTATCTGCTTCTCTATCTCTTCGTCGTTCAGCTCCTCTTCATCTAATTCTTTGTTTCTTCTAATCCCCTGATCTCTCTTTCGAGTATCTGACCCCTGAAATGAATCCTTAAAAAATTTTGTCCATTCGTCGCTCCCTATCTTCTCACTTATACCCACCCTACGGTTCCTAAACCTATTATCTTTCACACGTCCCCTTCTGTCTTAACATTTCTCAACTCCTCTTCTAGCTCTTTTTCTTTTTCCTGCTCTTTCTTCTTACACATCGCCGTAAACTCCTTACTGATTTTTACGTACTCCTCCCTTTTCGCGGTTCCTTCCTTCCACTTCCTGTACTTATTTTTCACCTTTCTCTTCATCATTTTAAATTCCCTATCCCATCACGGCTTTACCATTCCTTTCTTCTTTTTCCTACATACCTTCTTTTGCACACAACCTTTCACTTTCTCTTGTAGGTCTTCCCATATTTCGTCCACGGACTCCCCCTCACAGCTTACGTTGCCCAATTGCTCCTGATACTTCTCTATCACCTCTCTCGTCCATAACACCCTCTCCCGTAACGACCCTTCTTCCCCACCCTGCCTTACGCCATCCTCCCCCTGTATCCACAAACTCAATGTATAATGGTCTGATTTCACCCTTCCTTCCACTGCGAATTTCTCTATCTCCTCAAACCCTTGCATAATTATAATCACGTAGTCTATCACCGATACACCAATCTTACTCACATACGTGTATTCTCCCTCTTCGTCCCCTTTTACCATACCATTCGCCACCGCCCACCCTCTATCCTCCATCCAGTCTCTTAGAATCTCCCCCTCTTTATTTATTATTTTATCCTTAGACTTTCTTTCAAAGCTCTCCCCTTCCTGGTACAGGCCCCTTTCCCGCCCAATTCTCGCATTAAAGTCTCCTCCTATTACCACTATACCCTCATCTCTCTCCTACTAAGTTTTCTACCCCTTCATTAATCCTTGTCATTTTATCCTTATTGTACGCAGTCACAAACTTATACATCACCCCTTCTATCTTTACAGCCCTAATTTGCATGTCCTCCCCCTCTCCCTCTCCATGAACTTCTTCCTCTAATCCATCCCTAACCATTGTTTTAATTCCCCCACTATCCATTCCTTTCCTTTTTACTTTGACCGCCTCCTGTAGCCTCCACCTATACCCCCCGGCAACTTTCGCTCTACTCTATCCCATTCCTTTCTCTCTACCTACGTCTCTACCAGATAATCACATTAAATTCCTGAATATTTCTCCAGAAATCCCCATCTTTCCTCTTTACCCCTGCTACGTTCCAGTACAAAACCTTTAACATTGCTCCAGCCTGCTTTACTCGCACCCCTCTACTTCCCCCCAAACAAATTCCCCTGCACTTCCTTCAACACCTCCTTCCCTTCGTCCCATACCCACATTTTCTCATCTATTTTTATTTTTCGATACGCTATCTTTACTGCTCTCCCTTTGCTCCTCTCCTTCCCAGCCCTGCCATTTAACATTCTCTGAAACTCTCTTTCCTTCATCGTCAAATCTTAATCAATAGAAACCGTATTTTCCCTTATCCTATTTAGTTACGCATTACCCCCAATTTTTCTCCCAGCTCTCCAATTCCACCACCGCCACTTCATTCTCCTTTCTCCTCTCCATCCTAACTTCCCCTACCTTGCCTTTAACCCACGCTATGCTCTGTAGCAGCGCTTTCACCCCGTCCCTTTCTTCCCCTCTCTTGAGCTTCAATCCTCTTATCACTATATCATTTCTTCTATCTGCCTTCTCTTTTCTCTCCATTCTCAACTCCATTGCCCTTATCCTCTCCCTATCTGCTCTCTCCTCCTTTTAATTCCTATGCTCTCCCACTTTCTCTTCAATCATGATCTTCACTTTCTCCCAAATACCTTGCTTCTCATCCTCCCCCCTGGCCACTGCTTCCATTCCCGACATGCCCTCCACTTTTTCCAGCCTTTTTTCCGCCCTTTCCTTCCATATCCTAATATCTTCTTCCATCTCCTTTATTTTATCCTCTTTTTCCTTCCTTACCGACACTAACTCCCTCCGCAATCCTTCTACTTTTCCCCTCAGTTCTTTTACTTCCTTTCCCCATCTCTCATCTCTTACCCCCAGGTCCTCCCTTATACTTTCCATCTGCTCCATAGCCCCTCTTACGTCCTCCCTTAACCCTCTGATTAGTTAAAAAAGTTGCCCCGTCTGCCCCTCCATTTGTGGGGGGGGACGTGACCTTTTCCTCTTCAAGAGATCCTCCCCCTCACTTGCACTGGATGCTCTCTCCCTTGCCTGATCGCTTCTTCCTCTCCGATTCTTCCCCCTCCCTGTCGCGCCACTTGACACCGGGCCACGCACAGCTAGCCGTCGTGTTTCTCTGGAAATTTCCTGCCCATTTACTTCACTACCAGCGTTGCCAGTACTCTCGCTGCCCACCTCCCACTCGTCCGTCGGTAACTGTAACCTATCCATACACGAAAGTACTCTCTGCTGCTCACATATGTAACTGAAGGCTGCTACCGCTTACCGCCTTAAAATTTCAGTTTCTTTGCCCTATTTCACCTCTCACATCCCCTTTAGCCACCCTTTTCTAACCCCTAACATCCCCCATCACTACAAGAACCTCCCTTGTCCGCCATGAAGGGCCAAAAACCTAAACACAAAACTACCCCACTCCCTTGCAAACCTAACCTCACTTTCCCTATTTAGCCAAATCCCACCCCCCAACTAGAATATAAATTAATTTCTTGCTTCCCAATGTACCCCTCACAACCGTACTCACCTCCTAGACTTCCACCCTCACACTACACTCACACCTTCCACACAAACTTTGTAAAAACTTCTCACCGCCTGTCACTAAAGTTTGAATTATTTTTGAATCTCTTGAAATCTTCTTAATTTCTCCTGAATTTACTCGACTTTATATATACATAAAATTGTTTGATATTTCTAAAAAAAACTTTCGCAATTTACTTTTAAAGTTGATTATTCAAAATAAAACTTCGTTTAAAATTTGCATACGAATATTAAGAAAATTCTTTTTTTCTAATCTCGTTCTTCGCCTGATTGTTTCTTAATTTTGCAAAATTAAAAAAAAGTTGTCTGTAAAATTATTCAGATTCTTCTTTGATTATTTTTGAAATATTTTGTCATGTATTGAAATGTTCTTAAATGATCTGTTAAAATGAACTTTTCAAAATAAAACATTATTTTAATTATTCTGAGGAACCTAATTTTTTCCATTTTCGTGAAACCTTACAAAATTCTTCAAAAATCTTTACAAGTTTAAATTAATTTTTAATCTATTAAAATTTCTGAATGTCTCTTAAACTTACTCAAATTTGAAATAAGATTATTATTTAGACTCTTGACACATTTTTCTCTTTTCATCGGAGTTTGCAATTGAATATTCATCAATTTAACTGAAACGAACCTTATGATTAGATATTGTGTGACATCATCGACATGTAAATGTGACATCATCTTTAAAACTTTTTATGTCTAGAAATCTTCTAACGTTTAAATTATTTTTGAATCTCTTGAATTCTCGAAAATTTCATTTTAAAATATTTAGCACTCTTTGCAGAAAATTTTGGGAAATCGTTTTTTATTTTTAAAAACTTTTTTCAATGTTCTCCTAAAGTTGATTATTCAACATAATAAATCGTTTAATATTTGCACACCATTATTAAAAAAATTATTTTTTCTGATCAAGTCATTTTCCTGATTGTTGCTTAATTCTGAAAAATTAAAAAAATGTGCCTTTGAAATAGTTTAGATTCTTCTTTGATAATTTTTTTAATCTTTTATCATGTTAAAATGTTCTTAAATAATCTCTTAAAATTAATTTTTTCAGATAGAAAATTATTTTAATTATTCTTAGGAACCTAAATTTTTTAATTTTCGTCAAACCTTACAAAATTCTTCAAAAATCTTTTCAAGTTTTAATTATTTTTTAATCGTTTAAAATTTCTGAAAGTCTTTTAATCTTACTCAAATTTGATAGTACATCATTTAAACCAACATAAACTTTTAAAAAGTACAACAAAATTGTACAAGAAGGCTTTAAAAGAATTATATTCCTTGATTTTTCTAAAATTATCTAATATGGAAAAATTGCAAGTGTAAAAAATATGTTACACTTTTAAAAAATTTTAGGAAACAAAAAAAAACTTTTTGTGATCTATTTTCAATTTTCTCCTAGAAGTCATCGCAATGCAATCGTTTAAAACGTTGCCATAAACTTTCATTCATTCTCTTGATGGCCTGGATGCCCTGCAAAATTCAGTGAAAATTCAGTTTACCGAAAAACTCCTAATAGCTAGTTAGCCACTAAAAGCGAATCGTCCAGTCGGGCGAGATCGTGTTCATCCTCGTGCATTTTCGGTTTTGAACCAGCGTTACCGCTAGAAAAATTATCCTCTAGGGTCCCGAAATTATTCCACTAGAATTCCTTCGTGTCGGAAACTGTCGGTTCAACCGACACGAAGGAATTCTAGTGGAATAATTTCGGGACCCTAGAGGATAATTTCTCTAGCGGTAACGCTGCTTTTTACCAGGCTTGTCTTCGCAGCGTGTAACAGAGCCGATTCACCGATACGCGACGTTTGTCCTCTTCTTACTGCAAAGTTTTTCTGTTCCCCTTTCTTACGGACCAAGCACCGTTGTCTACTTTCTACAGCCAATATTCTATTGTTACTTTTTACAGCTGTGAAATTATATCTATTTTTTAGGCACTTTTCTATAGCTGCTTCTTACTCACCAACGAGATGTTTCCACTTCTTATTGTCAGCCGCTCATTTATGGAACTCATAATGTCTGTCATCGTACCTCGTTTTTCCCCAGTCATCATCATCTAAATATGTGATTCACACAGTGTTTTGAGAACGTAATGAGTGTTATCGTTCAGTAAAGTGAAGTGCTTATATATGTGTCAGTTGGCAACAACAAAAAATGATGGAATTCACGATGATTGTAGAAGGTTGGGGTAGAAACCTCTCATCGAGTCTAACCTAACTTGCACTGATAATATTTCAATGCCTGAGGGGTAAGAAAAAGGTATCTATTATCATCTAAGATATATCTATATAGCCGATGCACGTTTTAAGAATATATATATATGTACAATGCAAAACGAATTCGAACCAATACCATCGTGGGAAGTAAATAAAAAACGAAAATGTTTGAATATTATCGAGCATCTAGAATGCTATACAACACGTTTTGAATTACTCATTAAACAAGGAAGTGGAGTTTCGACAATAAGGCAGAGTAGTAGTCACATAGGTGAAAGTGTTAAGTGGATTGTTGTTGAAAGAACAATCAAGTTTTGAATAGGGACAAGGTATTGTGGCCAATATTGTTCATAAGGACACCCTTACCTTCCTTAAATGACGCTGCAGTTCTATTTGTAGCAGAGGTTGTTCAGGCCTTGCGCCTGAACACAGCTCATCGCATATTATCTCAAAATTCGTCAAAATAAACCAGACGAAAAGAATTTAAAATCTCAGAACAAAAAAATTTGTCACTACTGACGTGCAATTATGGTTTAATAATTACGTCATACGCCCGATTTTGACTGAAGTAAAGGAGTTCCAAGAGAAAAATTCCAGATTGACCTTACACACAATTGTAAAACTGGAAGTGAACGCCAATAACTTGAACCCCATAAGGGGTAGTTCATATATTAAACTATCAAAGCAAATTAAGAAAAGAAAAGCATTTATCAGCGTACAGTTACCGCATTCAGAACGTATGTACGGAGATTGGTCTCATTATTACTCCGTGGTTTGGATTAAAGATTTGTCACGTTTACTTAGCAGCCAACTGTCTAAGGGTGGCGTCCAATGAGGGTGCCGTCCCATGAATCCGCATGCGTAGCGTTTTGCTGATTGCCTTAAATCACTAGCTAGTGTCAGCTAGTGACTAGAGAGTGTGTAGTTTGTGTAACGACCTTAATAATTTTCTGATGGCGTCGTTCCGTGGTTCGCGTTTTCATTGCGTGTTTTTTTTTTAAATTTGTTTCAACTCATTCGAAGTGTTATCTTATCTTGTCAGTGACAGTGTATTAAGTTATTTTTTAACAATTATAATTGGAGGTTCAATATTAAAATCTCAGCAAATGTGTTACGGTAAGTAATTAAATTGTATACATTGACATGGTGTGGGAAATAGAATTGAAGAATACTACTTGGAGGTTATATATTGCAGAGTTTTAAAAGCTTTTAAAATAATTTTGCTTTTTTAGGCCAGAAAAAAATGTTGGAATTGCGGGTGGATAATTATTGAATCGCAAATGAATAGTATTTGGAACCGTAGCTGTTTCACAAATTACGATGAGAATAAACACGCTATATTATCCAGGCAGATGGAACTATTAGCATGGGTAAGTAATTTACAATTATATTGTGGGCCGCATACGAACATATATTATAAAATCATTTTAGTACATACTCATCAGAATAGGTATTAGATTTGTGTAAAATTCGCCCCCCCCCCCCACTTCGTTTTTGTCAATTGTCCACGTTTCGAGGCCCTCTGAATACGAAAGCCTCTGGTACACTCTTTTAGTGTCCTAAACTAAAGGTCGAGTTCATTATCCAGCCGCTTCGATGAAAAGCCAAAAAGTGAACAGATTTTGAATGTTTTTGAGACCACTATCTTCAAAGATTCAAAAATTATCTCCACGGATGTTTATAGTATTCAAAAACTCAAAGAATTTATCCTCATGACTTTTTTCATCAAACAGAAAATTATTGAAGTTATAGCATTCACAAAATTCTTAAAAACATACGAAAATGACCATTTTAAGCCAAATGACGCACGATACGAAAAAAAGTCAAGAGAAGACAATTCTCGCTTCTTTAAAGCCCTACAAGATTATTATAACTTTTTGAATTTTCTTGGAAAATTAAAAATGAAAATTTAGACAGCATACAAAATAATAAAAAATACAAAAATTAAATTTTTCGGCCAAACTATACATATCAGGGTAAAAGATAAGCACACCAAAATTGAGCATTTAAAAAGATGTACAGATTTGTTGTGAATCACTTTTTGATAGGATGCGTAGTTCTCGCTTTAATCGTAGAACACACCATTAAAGGCCAAACAAAAATCTGTCCGCTACGTGGGTACATTCTCGTCATAACGTTTCTCTTTTAGTTTATTTTTCGTTTTGGGTGTGGGGGTTCGAAAAATTTAATTTTTTTAATGCTATTTTTCACGGTAAAAATAAAAAACAAAACTACCAAAACATTATTCCAGAAGAATTAATTAATTTTTACATTCTGATTAAACAAGGTATTAGATTGGCCTTTGGTACACTCTTTAAGTGTCCTAAACTAAACGTTAAGTTCGCTAGCCAGCCATTTTGGATGAAAAGTCAAAAAGTGAGCGCATTTTGAATATTTTTGAGACCACTGTTTTCAAGATTTAAAACTACTCTTTAAGGATATTCATAGTATTCAAAAATTCGAACAATTGATCCTAATAACTTTTTTATCAAATCAAAAACTACCAAGGTTATATTTACAAAATTAAAAAAAACGCGAAAATGAACCTTTTAAGTCAAATAACGGACGATTAGAAAAAAAGTCAAAAAGAAGAAAAGGTTTGATTTTTAAATGCCCTACAAAATTATCATTGCAACTTTTGAAATTTTCTTAAAAAATCAATAATTCAAATTTTCACACCATACAAAATAATGGAAAAGCCAAAAATTACATTTTTTTCATTAAACAATTGCACAGTATTTCAAAGATTCTTAAAGTTGCAATAAAATTTTTAATGCTAAAACTTTTTTTTAAGAATGCGATTTTTTAACGGCTTCATAACGGCTTATTATGAATTATAATAATATTCAAATGTAGGAATGATACAAAAGTTCAGGGACAAACTCAAGTTCAAAGCACGGGATACGTGATGAGAATGTGTTCGTTAAAGCCGTAGAAGCTTTAACGAAAGATAATTCACAATCACCAAATTACTGTTGTCAATGCTTTGACCTTTAGGTTTAAAACGTCTGTGCACAAACATCGAGCGCGTAGCGCGAGAACAAACAGTTTCGCGCCCTAGGTACGCTCAAACTTGCGAACAAAGCGAACCGCGTGCGCAGCGCGTGATGAGAATGTGCCCGCGAAACGGGCAGATTTAAACAAAATTTTTTAATGTAAACGCCCAGCCTTATATGATAAAGTATTGCAAATGAGAACATCATTTCTTGAAAGGGAGTATTTATAGGCTGAAGCAGCCAGTGCTTAGGTGTTGGTTCTTAAAATCCGCAACCAAAATTTCCCCAAAACAATCCTCAAGTTCTAAAATCAACCCCCTTCAAAAATATGACTTTTAAACATGTAATGCCGGCGTATTTTTTGCTTCTTTTGTGCTCCTCGAAAATACCAACTCTGATTGAAATGATTGAATCAAAGAATCTATTGAAACTGTAAAATTATCTGGAATATTTTTGTTGACAAGGTAATGTCTGCGTGGTAAAAAGGGGTTGATTTTTAACGTTTAAAGTTGGAATAAAAAAATCGAATTTAATATTTTTAAGAAGCCCAAAAATTAGAGACTATCCACAAAGTAAATTTCTCAAAAAGATTATTTCCTAACTAAGTACAAATCTGCTTTGTATAAATGGGAAGATTATTAGCATTTTACTGTGGAGATGCTAGCTTAAAAGCATGTGATACTTCGTCGTGTGGTATATCGGGTTCAGTTCCATCGGCTTTTTTTCCACAAAAATGAAGGTTTTTAAACACTAAATTTTGAAATGCTATAAAATATTATAACGAACGTCCCCGGACTCTTTTTTCGGGGATAATAACAAAAAAAATGATTTTGCTAAATAAAAATTGTATGCATATGTACTATGTTGAGGTTAGAATAGGTTTTCAGCTCTCTGTCATTCCGACCATGTAGTTCTCTGTCGTAAATATGCTGTGGGTAGTACTCAAGAATAACTATGGGAGAGAATTGTAACACAAAGAACCTCAAAATACATACACATACAAATTAAATTTAGCAAAATTAAAATTTTCCTAATTTACCCACAAAAAAATCCAGGGACGTCCGCTACCATGTTCGCTGTCATGTCCCAAATATGGAGGATAAAATCTTTATTATAGTGGGAGAAAAGCCAAGGAAACCTAACAATGGTAAAATCGATCATTTTCTAAGTATCACATGCTCTTAATGGATCTGAAAATCATAATGTCACTAACCATATCCCTTTCGGACCGAGTAAACGGAAATGATACTCTACAGCGTATCCTTATAGTATCCTTTCCGTATCATACAACAAAACTAAAAAAAAAAACAGCAAGATGGGCACTTAACTTGTTAGAAATCGGATGCTGTATTAAATTTTCCATTAGAATGTCACGGAGTATTTGCAACAGTTTTTTTTTTCAGTGTCAAAAACTTTGAAAATTATAATACCTATCATTTACATAGGCAAAAGGCGGCATCAATCACATCTTCTTTTAGTAGCAGTTGATACGCGTTATCCGAAGGTAGCTAAGAATTTTGGGTGGGTGCTAGTGCCCTTCAGTGGAAACCTGAGAAAACGAGGCTGCGACGCAAGTGGCAACATACTACTGAAGCGATTATGCATGCGCTTGAAGTCGCCTTCAGCAAAAGATAATGACATTTTTCAAAATTTTGAACGCTTAAAAAATACTATTGCAAATACTGCATGATATTCTAATGGAAATTTTAATGTAGAATCCGAATTGCAACAAGTTAAGTACCCATCTTGCTGTTTTTTAGCCTTTGTTGCATGATACGGAAGGGATATTTTGTGGATACTCTAAAGATACGCTGTAGAGTATCTTTTCCGTGTACTTAATCTGCTATGGCATATAGTATGCAATGCTGTGTTTTTTACATTTTCCTGTAAACGAGGCAAGGAGAAATTGGCGTAATTTGCGGGACTAGTTCAAAAAAGCTATTTCTTCAGAGGATGCTTGTCCGTTTCATCACTACGAGAGAATGCTTTTCCTTGAAGAATGTCAAAGTTCAAAATATATGTTAAATGAACATGTTTTTTTTAACAATTACACACTTTTTTGCTATTTATTCACTGAAACTTCAAAAAGAATAGAAATTACAGTTTTATTATGTTCATTTTTCTGATCATTTATAACATTAACGAAGAATCGGCATTACGCGAGGTATCTCGAAACGTCATGGAAAAGAGAACATCTTTGCAGAGAGGGAGAGCACGAATTCGCAAAGTAAACGAAGGAAGTCCATTGGAAGAAGCACTCATGAATGGATTGAATGGGGAAAATCTGGTTCATAGTTTAAACCGTCGCTGTATCTTCGATTCTCCCTTTTCAGCCCTGACGGACCGCAGGAACCGATTGGAGCCTCTGCAAAGTACCCGTAAACACCCCATTGGGTCCCCATTCGGTTCCTTCTAAATAAAATATAAAAAAACAGCAAAATCAACTTTTAATTTGTTGAAATTCGGATTCTACGTTCAAATTTGCATTAGAAATTCACGGAGTAATTGCAATACTTTTTCTTGCAGGGTAAAAAATATTAAAAAATAAAATACATGTCATATACATAAGCATGTAGCTTTAAATATTTTCAAAGATAATGTCTGCAAAAAGAGTGTTCATATTTAAAAAGTATTCTTGTCAGCGAAAAGTTGTCGTACGGCTGCATGCTCTGTGGTGCGAGAAACACCCGGTGCTATCGCACTTTTCGCAGCAACGTCTGTGAAACCATGCTGAAATACTCCGTAAAAGGGGCTATGTAAGCGAAACGCCTACTCTACCACAGCTAGAACAAGCCGGCAACAAAGAAAGAGAGGCGACACTAAGACCAACCGCGGGCA
>NC_046659.1:36969744-36971786 GCF_010883055.1 Belonocnema kinseyi
TGAGACGTGGTTATGGCTGAAATTTTACCGCGATTTCGCTGGAAGCGGGTGCAATTTTTCAGATTAGCACCCGCTCCCGGCGAAATCCTGCGGTTGACCTTAGGACAAATTTTTAATTATATAAACATATATATAATTAATAGATCATGTATTTAACATTTATTGAGAAAGAAGTCGGAATGAACATAAACAGTGGGACACAGGAAAGAAATGGTGGAATAAACGAGTGAGACACTGTGTCATTTATTCGGAAAGGTTCAAAAAGAAGTAAATGGAGTGGAGCACTTCGCAAAAGTTCGGAAAGTAATCGGAAAGCTTCGGAAAGAAAAAGCGTTCGGAAAGAAACGGAAGAAAAGTTCACATAGAAAACGGAAAAGATCGGAAATGTACTTTCTTTCATATTCTTTCGCTAGGGATGGAATAAAAACAGCTTCTGAAGATCTACACGATATATACTACCTTAATAGCACGGAACATTCCGCGGGAACCTTCGAAACGTTCCAGTGAAACGTTCTCTGAGCGCGTACAATGTCTTCCGCTTGGGAACGTTCCACTGCGACCTAAGGGAAACCTTCCATTATTGTTATTTTTAATAACAATTATCTTATAAACCGTAAGAGATAGGTAAAAATAGATTTCATTTTTTAGTTTTGAGTACCGTATATACTACATTGTAACATGGTATCTATATCATGAACTGACATTAATTTTGACCTATCAATTACGGTTTATCGGATATTCATTCATAATAATAATAACAATTACGATAATTAATTCTTTGAACATTCCAGTGAAAGGTTCCTGGAACGTTTCCAAGTGGCAGACATTTTACAAGCTCAGGGAATGTTTCTGATACGTTCCACTAGAACGTTCTAAAGGTTTCCGCGGAACATTCCCCGAATATTACGTGCTACTAGGGTACTTATCCATTAAAAGAATATAAAATGAAAAGACGAATGTTTAATTGAAATCACCTGCGCCAGAACGAATATCCCATCTATAGCTTCGATGTAAGGAGGAAAATTCCATTTATCCTTGAAACTTGCGACATTTGCGACACCCATGCTCATTCAAATGCGGGCAAGCTGTCTCCTTCAATGCTAACCAAATGGCTCTACAAGTTTCTCTGACTATCTTCGATACCGTGTTTGGATTTACACGAAAATGAAATGAAATGGACTCCATATAATCCCCTGATGTGAGACATCTGAGACAAATATGCAATCGCGTGTAAGATGCGATTGGCTCTCGAACTGCATACTGCTTCTGTATATAGGGTTTCACCTTTCCAAGCAGTTTATTAAACATTTTTTTGGTAATGCGCAACTAATTTAGGTACTTTTCTCTATCTTCCATTTCCATTTCAAGTAAACATACAGGAGAACATCAAGAGCAGAAAATAATACGAGGAATTTTTCAGCAATTATGCAGTTTATATGTTTCCATTCATTTATATCCTTAAAATTAAGAGGAAGTTAAATCTGTCAAGGTCTTTCCATTTCAAATAATTAATATAGTACCATCCACAAGGAATAAATGAAAAAGTTGTTCAATTGCATGAAAGAATAAGGGAAAGTGATGAAAAATTAAAGTTAATGCAGCAAACTTTTTATGTTACTGCTCCATAACAAAGGAGTAAAATTTTTATATACATTTATATAACGAATGTTACTGTGCAGTGGCGTACTTGTTTTATAGCTGGAAGGTAACAATGTTGAGTAACATAAAAAAGTTCCTTACAAAAAAGATCTACCAATTTTGTAGCAGTGTGATGTGCGTGTTACAGAAGAAGAATTGTTCTGTAACTTGGGGTTACACGCATGAACTATAATAATTTGGTTACAGTGTTACGTAAGAGAACTGTAACGCCGTTACCACGTACTTGTGTAAAATGTGTACAAGGTACATTAGTCACGGCGATGTAACAACGTGTCACAACCATGCTGTAACAGTCATATAACATGTATTACGTAACTTGCTCAAACACATGACATATAATAATTTTTGTATAGTGTTAAAAAATGTAACTGTAACTGTGTTAT
>NC_046659.1:36971886-36983987 GCF_010883055.1 Belonocnema kinseyi
ACAATCATTTAACAAAAGTCTCATGACTATTATATATGTGACAAACCTCTACCGATAGATATTTCAGAGTATATATAATAACAAGCAGAGAGGCTATATCAATAGAGCAGTCGACACTAAAGGGTCCTTTGTTAAGCTTTCGGATTAAAATTTAGAAGTAGATTTTTTCTGAATTACATAGTTAACAGCCTAAAACATAATAATTCGGGATCTACCGGTTTCGATGATTTCAGATATCTAACTTTTTTTTAAATGTTTAAAATTGGAATTAATGCAACGTTTCTCGTAAATGGAATGAGATAGACCAAAAAAGACAACATTTTTTAATTCAACTAGAAAATTGTATATTAGTATATTAAAAAAAAGTAGAATAATTTGAAGAAAAATTAGAAAGGGAGAGTCGGGTAGCGACGGCCAACTACTGTAAATAACTCTGCCCGCCCGGTACGCGACGTATACAAAAGAATCATTATATGACCGTCGCATCACTCTTGAAAGGACCTCTAAAAGGACCTCGAAAAGGACCCAAATCTCTCTATCTCTGAGGCTAAATCATTCGAATTGAACCTGCAAATAGTCTCAAACCGACCAGGCAATCTTTATTAGACACTTATCGCCTACTCCAGTTTTGAATTAAGTCTGTATTTGGAGTGAAAAATTCGTTACTTTTAATAATTTTTCAAGTTATTCTATTTCCATTTCTTACAATCTATCCTCTTATATCTATATTTTTTACAATCTTATCCTTTCTATATATACAATTATTTACAACTATTTACATACAGTCTTATATCTAGTTCCTTATCTCTATTTCCTGCGATAGCGCAATTTAGGAATTATTAGCAAGCGAGTGAGCGAGCGGCGAAAGCGAGGGTGCAAGCGAGCGAGAGAGAGCATGAGAACGCAAACGCATCTTAGTCTACTTAACTTTTACCTTACCATTACTTACAATCTTTACGCTTCTAAACTAAGCGAGTACCGTTTCCTTTTTCTTTCACTTTTTTATACCTCCATTTGCCTTTATACCACATTCTCTTACCAGCTTCCTTCATCTTTCATTCCCCTCCTACATCCTTCTCATACATGATCCCATGCTTCCTACTCCAATTCACGTATTCTACTCTTTCTGTTCTCTTCTTTTTCGCAGTACATCCCCTATCTTACCTCGTTTTCTAATCTAAATCTTCCTATTCTGTTCCACCTTCTCTCTCTCCATCCTTTTTCTAAATACTTTGGTACTTCTTCCTTTTTTATCATCTTATACTATTTATTGTATTTTGAATCCTCAATCATCTCCCATTTTTCTAATAATTGTCTTTCCCTCTCCCTTTTTCCTAATTCTTCATAGTTTACTCCAGTCCCGTCTTCTATTTCTCTATCATTAAAGAACCATATATCCTGGCGTCCTCCAGTCTACCCCTAGTGTCCACCTTATATACCTTTCTTGTAAACTCTCAATATCTTTCCTTTCTTTCCATCCCCATATCTCTGCTCCATATATGAGCTGTATGATCTGCATTTTTTTGCAGGATATATCCTAAATATTCACTCTTTTATTTATTCTAACTTTATTCCCTCCCATCTCCCTGTCCATTCTTTCTTTCATCCCCCTCCTTTCCTAAACCTCATTATCTCTCCATCCTTCATTATTCCTAAAACCTTAACTATTTCTTCCCTTGATATTTCCTCTTCATCATCTCTTTCTTTACCGTATTTTTCTCCCTTTATAACTTTTCTCTCTACTCCTCCTAGCAAATACAAAAAATATTTCTTCCATTCTACGATTTCAACATCTTGGTATACTATTTTTCTTATTTATCTTTCTCTATTTACTACCTTCCATACCTCTTCTTCCGTTCTAGCCTTCTCCGCCTCTTCCTCAAACAATTTATTCTCTTCCTCTTTCTTTTGATAACACAACTCATTATACTCTTTCTTCTTTTCCCTATATTCTTCCCCATTACTTTTTTCTTATCTCCACTTTCTTCATTCCTTTCTGACCTCCTTTTTTTCTCTTAACAGTCCTCATCCCACCCACTTCTATTCCCCCCTTTAATAATTTCATTTTTTTGTGCACTTTAATCCTGTTTTTATTTCTCCTATCATTTTTTCCATCTCCTCGTCCACATTTCCCTCTCCCATTTTGATATTTCTGACCTTTTCTTTAAACTGTTCTTTTCCTTCCCTTGACCAATCCCCTTTTCCTACACTTTACATTTGCTCCCCATTTATTCATATTCACCTCCTGAGCGTGTATATTCTCCTTTCTCATCTCCTTCTATATTTCCGTTTAAGATATACCATCCCAACTCATTTAGGCTCTTCAAAAACTTATTTCCCTACCCATTTAGTACCTTATCTTTGGATTTTCTTCCTCCCTCTTCTCCATATTCCCTTCCTCCTCTGTCTCCTGTTCTCGCATTGAAATCCCCACATATTATCAGCCTAATCTCTTCTTTATTTTCTTCAATAATTTCTTTCATCTCCTCTGCTTTCTCCTGCATATCACCGTTCACATAACCCTCCACTACCTTCCGCTTCTCTCCTCCCATCATTACCTATTCTACTATTTATCCTTCTTTTTGTTCTTTCCTGTCTTTCTTATCTTTCCCTGTTATAAATTGATTCCTTACTCCCATCACCATTCCTCCCATTGCTCTGCCCTTTTTAGACTTCCTCTTTGCACTTTGCACTTGCCATTTGTAACCTCTTGGTAACCTTCCCCTTACTCTTTCCCTTCCCTTTTCATCTAGCCACGTCTCCATCATCATGTCTACATCCCATTGTGTCAATTTTCTCATAAACTCCCTATCCTTTCTTTCTAATCCTGCTATATTTCAGTAGCAAATCTTCCATTTCTCCCTACTTTCGTTTCTAATCTGTTTTTCCTTCTTACCATTTCTTATTTTCCTATCTCCCGTTCGCTTTTCTCCTAGTTTCCGTGCACCTCATTTCTTACTATCTGTTCCCTTTCTTCATCCCAATCCCACCGTAGTCCGTCTATCTGTATTCTCCCATACTTAACCCAAGTTCTTTTTTCCTTTTTTCTTTCCTCTTCCGCTATTTTCCATAATTTATGCTGCATTTTCCTTTCTACCCATGTCAAATCATCCTCTATTCTCTCTGGGCTTCCATATAATAACCTCTTCTTTGTCATCACCTCCCTCTTATGTTCACATTTCTTTAGTTTTGACCATTAACGTTATCTCCTTTCTTCGCTCTTTCCTTCCTACATTTCCCAATTCCTTTATTTCTACCTTAGCATCAATTCTATTTACTACTTCGTCCACCCCTCCCTTCAGCTCGTTCCCCTCTAATATTATACCCTTTATCACTATGTTTAATTTTCTTTCTCCCCTCTCTTTCCTTTCTATTCTTTGTTCTATTTTTTCTCAGCCTTTCCATCTCCTTATTCCCACTGCCGCCCCCACCACGATCCCGAGTCAAGCTTTCAAGTTCCTTTATCCTACCTTGCATCTCCTCTACCTTTTTATTATTATCTTCTTCCTGCTTCTCCAGTTTTTGTTACAAAAACTGCATCCTATTTTCTAACTTCTCCCTGATTTCTTTCCATTTTTTTATTTCTTTCTTAAGTTCCGCCATTTCCCGCCTAATTTCCATCTTTACTTGCTCTCCCCTTATCTCCTCCTTTTCTTTATAAATCCCCATTACCTCTATCATCACTTCGAGAATTTCCTTTAGTCTTTCCTCTTTTATTGGAACTTCACTTTCATCTCCGCTTCCGTCATCCCCCTTACTCTTATCACTCTTCCCTATCAAACTCTGCTTTTTCGGCGGCGATCTAAACATTATTTGATATTTCACGCTCGCACCAATATCTTCCTTCTCTTCACTGCTGTCCCTCTCCCCTCTCTTCCTTTTGATGACAGTCTCAATTGAACCTACGCTTTTTGCTCTTAATCTCTCCTTTTCTATAGTTCAAAAAGTATTTAGATTAACTAATTTTTCACTCCAAATACAGACTTCATTCAAAACAGGAGTAGGCCCTAAGTATCTAACAAAGATGTAAATATAGTATTTAAGGTGTTAAATGAGGCAATTCAATTTTGAGGTGAGAGAGCATGGTTTTAACACCCTTAATGTAAGAAAATAAATAGTTATAGTTTATTATTGGCATTAAGTACTAAAGATAATAAAGGAACTGTACAATTTTTGAAACTATAATTTGTTTACTCTTTCTATGATCATTAAGGTTATATCAGTTGTTCATTTCTTAAGCATATGAATATATTTCTAAAAGACAATAAGGAAAATGTATGCATTGATAAAAAATACCTTTTCAAGTACTATCCTATATTATACAATAAAAATTTCATCCAAGAATACGTATCATTTTCCGCAATCTTCGAACACTGTGACAGTGGAAAATTCGTCAGCTTTTGCATTTGTTTCACGTTTTCAAATCAGATCTCCTTCCGTCACTTTCGTTTTACGCATTGCCCATGCGTAAAATTTGTTTCCCATGGTTCGATGCATGCGTTTGAATGCAGATGACACTATAAACACAATGCAGGAACAAATAGAAATACGTACTTTCCATGAGATCCGCTTAAAGACTCTCCCACATTGGTCATAAAAGTACGCAGCTGACGTCAGCTGAGGTTAAACGCAAGCATGGGACTATGGGAATACAATTTAATGCACAGATGATACTTTTTGCTCCATCAAAAAACAAATTTCTTTTTGTACAATATTTTTAAAAATGAATGCCGCTTTGAGTCATAAGAGTCACTATGCAAACCTTTTTTGGAAAATCTTTCAGATTAAAATGTCTAGCACACATTTACATTTTAATACATTTTTTGTGCACAGACGCGTAAAATAACTATGTTGCTGACAAATTTCGCGGGATATTTTTGAAGGATATCAAATTATTATTTTATAAATTCACAAAGTATGGTACATTGAAAAGAAATTGGAATTGAAGATTCAATCGTGCAAATAACATAGATATGATTGTCTAATAAGCATACAGAGAGTAGGGCGGAGTAAAAATGCTCGAATGGATCAAATTGTTTAAACCCAGTAAACAAAATTTGTAGTTTAGCAACCGAAAAAATGAAAAAAAAGTGATATCTGTTAATATTTGTAATATCTTCTGTTCGTTTTTTGAATTTGAGAATCGAAAACAAATTCCTACTGGTAGACAAATTATGAAAAATTGTTTGCATGTATAGTTTTTGCTAGTAAACAGTAGGGCCCCCAAGCTGGTGTGTATTTCACCGCGACAAAATTGTGGGTAAATAGTTTAAAGCCCTGTTGCAGAAGCGCTACATTCGCCATAAACACAAAATGGTCACAGAGGTTATAAATCACTCAAAATAATGATTAAATATATTTTAAATGGTGTGGAAGCAGTAAAAGCATTTTTTAAAACACATATCATCAATTTGTAGAAACTGAATGTTCAATTTAACCAAATATTCTCGAAAAATTGAGAACTATTTTTTGTTAAAATATCATAATTCATAAACCTTCATCCCTCACATATATTGAAAAAAGGGCTGCCGATTTCTCCTGCAAATTCATTAGTTTTAATTTCATAACGATTATGAATAAAGCAGTTAATAAAAACATATTCAATAAATATATTTGTTGTTGGTGTGGACATAACAAGTAAGGATGTACATTTTATAAAATTCGCAATTTATGGATATTTATTTATGGATATTAGAAAAGTTATAAAATAATGTCTTTTATTAATTTTGAACAATTAACATTAATAAATTTAGTCGAGAAATCGTCAGCCCTTTTGTAAAACGTATATGAGAGATATATAGAGTTATGGTAATGCCAGTAATATTTTTGATATTTTTTTTAATTTAGCAAAGATTTAAAAAAATTAAAATCTATATTCAACAGATTTGATAATTTAAAAAATTTAAAATGCACATTCTGCTCTCCGTGACATAAGAAAACAGATTTATTAATTATTTTTAATGTTTCATGAAATTTGTGACAGTTTAAAAAAATAAAAAGGTTGTGTGTGACCTAGCTGGAGGCATCAATAACACAAAGTTTGTGTTTGTGGCGAATATAGCGCCTCAGCGACAGGGCTTGAACTATTTACCAAGAAATTTGTCACGGTGAAATATACACCAGTTTGGGCGCCCTGGTAAGCAGTAATGAAAAATGATAAATTAAGAAAAAAAATTTGATTCAATTTAGAATTTTTTGAAAATATGCAAAAGCATGTTTTTTGTATTAAGTAAAATTCACGCAGTGTTGGAAAAAGTGGACTTTTATGGAAATTTTATGGTTTTTCGTACAGATAATTTGCAGCTGTTTCATTAAAAGTAGTAAGGATACATTTTTAGGTTGCTGAATATTATTGAGAGACTGAAAGTATAACCTGGACTTTTCTGAAGGTTTCTTTTGTGACTATTTTTAATCGTAGTGTCTATAGGAAGATCGAAAATGTCCTACACTCACTGAATTTCGGTAAACATAGACACATTTTTTTCGCTTCTCCAAGTTCACTGGAAATATTTTTTCTGCATTTACCGTATTTCGGTGAATCTAGAAACAGCCATTTGTAACATATATATAGGTCAAAAAATCAGAATGGAAAATTATAGGCACTCCAGAGAGAAAGGAGCACAGGACATAAGAAAAAACAAGAAGTCTCAAATGTCGGAAATTCACAGTAAAAATACGGAGGCAAAGAGACCAGGAAGAGCAGCGATAAAAAGCCAAATATCAACCGAAAGAAATGTCGAAGGAGATATAAAAGCGACCTTGAGAGGAGCAATAGTAGTACCAGAGGTCAGAAGAATGAGGTTCAATGATGAAGAGAATTCAATTGAGACTAGAGAGCTTGAAATCCAGAAGTAGTTCACCAAAGTAACAGAAAAGACCAGGAGTCAAGGGAAACCCCGGCGCGGACCGAATGATGCCTCTACAAAGTACCCGTAAAGACCCTATTGGGTCCTCATACGGCTCCTTTTAAAAAAAACTCGAAAAAACGGCAAAATAAACTTTGAAATTTTTGAAATTTGGATTCTACGTTAAAATTCCATATAGAAGGTCACGGAATAATCGCAATAGTTTTTTTTGCAACGGTAAAAAGTTTAAAAAAATATAAGACGTAGAACGCCTGTTGACTGCTACACTTCAAACGCATCGCCTGTAAGTAGCAGTCAACTGACGTTATACGTCTTATATTCTTTAAAACTTCTTGCCGTTGCAAAAAAAACTATTGCGATTATTCCGTCCCCGAATGGAACCGAATGGGGACCTAAAGCGGAAATAAAAGTTGAAGCGAAAATCGAGTCGGATCACTTGCGGGTCACTTTTCGGTTTTCCCATACGGAGTCAAAATGAAACAATACAAGGGAACCGCGTAAAGGGCGTGAAATGAACGTAGAAAAAAAACGATTTTGGGTCGAAGGGAAATCGAAAGAATTTGGAAAGAAAATGGAAGAACTTTGTGAAACTAGAGTAGAGAGGCAATAATCAATTGTATGAAAAAAGCAGCAAGAGAAGTAGGAATGGTTAAGATGGTTGTAAGGCGCATTAAAAAAGTTTCTGAATGTTAATTGGGAAGTGGAGCGGGAGAAAATATTGTTTTAAAAAAAGAAGTAAGAAAGTTTATACAAAAAAAGGGAAACAAAGTAAAAAATAAAATCGAAAGGAGGCAGAAAATAGTAGAAAATCTGGTGATTTTTGGAAAACAATTAGGAAGTTTAGACCAAAGAGGAGAGTTACTGTGAAAGAGAAACAATGGAAAATTTGTTTTGAAAAATAATTGGAAAGCAAGGAAAGGAAACGACAGTAGCATTCTTTTTGAAAAATTTAAGAAGCTAGCTATGAAGCGCCAAATGATTATTCTGATCAGTTGTATTTACAGTAATATGTCTGTTTATTTCTAAATTAATCTTCCCAATGGAGTGAGGATGGAGTAGAATCTACTACTGTCGGTACAGTTACCATCTCTGATGATATATCAGATTAATTTAAAAATAATTACTTGTACCATTAACACCTAGCTAAAAATTAGCGTTATTTTCTTGAATTGTGAGTTCTTAGTCTGATCCCGCTAATAGCTTAATTGGAAAAGCACCTGACAGGAAATCAGAAGTTTTATGGTTCGTTTCCTAATGGAGTGAAGATGGAGTAGAATCTTTTTTTCAAACAATAATTTTAACATATCTCATGAAGTAGTAACCAAAGGGACTCTCAGAAAAGTTTAGAATAAAGAAAGGAGTAAGAAAACGACGTCCGTTGGCTGTAATTGTGAAATCGAAGGTTTCCACTTGAAAATTAGCGGATGACTTAGCGATCATCTCAGATCAAGCGGCGGTCTGCAAGATATAAGCTGGATCAACCATAATCTTTCAGCCTGGGGAAAGGAATTGCTGTCAGCATTAGAAGAAGTATGAAATGATAAGACATTGATGATGATATGGGAAGGAAGAGAATTACAAGATATATCAAGGCACTTAGGAAAAGTGTTGTCGACAAAAACGAAACATAACTAACAGTCCGATTGGCCAAAGATTCGTAAATTCAATTATTGTAAACTATGTAAATTTATAAAAGATAAGATTGAGAGGCGATTATATTGGGATGTGAAAAATACCAAAGGAATAGACAAAGAAACTTTGTCGGCGCAGGAAATAAGGGTTATAAAGACCATTGCTTTGGCCATTTAAGATGGAGAAAGAAGAAAGATATCGGGACAGCCGGGATCGGATGCTAATCTGGAAAATTACACCCGCTCCCAGAGAAATCGCGGTAAAATTTCAGCCACAACCACGTCTTACGACCGTGAGATAGGTGGTTACAGTCTGTAAAGAAATCAATACGACGATCCAGCAAAAGCCTCGTGCACCCTAAGAACACGGAGCGACCCAAGGACTACCGCCTTCTGCATTTTTCCCGCAAGTGTTTTAGCATATTCTTGACACGCAGGGATGCTTTTTAGGCCATTAACAAGTAAAAGCTTGGCACCTCCAAAAGCGCCGATGATAAGGACGATTAGTTTAACAGAATATTCCGGGTACGATCGTTGCAACTCCCTTATAAGGTCTCGATACCTCTCTTCCTTTTCATTCTCGTTGGTTATGATGTTTTTGTCAGCTGGTGCCGAAAATTCGATAACGAACATGGTTCGCTTCTCAAAGTCAAGAAGAACCATGTCAGGCCTCGAGTGAGCAACAGAAACAATTGACGAGAATATAAAGTTCCAGTATATGCGGCACTTCCCATTCTCGACAATTGAATCGATTTCCCTAGGAGCATTTAGAGGAGCGATATTAAGGTTAATGCCGTAAGAATGACAGAGTTGTTAATAAAGGACTCTTAGTGCCTAATTGTGCCTTTGAATGTAGGTCGTTCCCGCGTGAGTTGGACAACTAGATAGTATGTGAGCTAAATGCTCGGGCTGTGCATAGCACGCCCTGCAGCTATTATCAGGAATATCTTGGCTCAAAATGTGCGACGGTATTTTAAGGTGAAAATGACACCGTCTTGGCATGCAAAAATGAAACCCTGCGTACCAGACTTCTATCCAGGCGATTTAAGTAAAGCAAACGTTAGCTCGCAAGACATTGACTGATCCTTCGCATTTCTGTAGAAGAGACCGTGCATCCTCTTATCGAGGAGCTGTTCACGAAAGTTTTCTCTTGTGCTTTCTTAATCCGGGCTTTCAGGAGTGAGTACTCTAGATAGAAAATATTTGATGCATTTTGCTCACCCCTAATACTGAAGTCAAGTCCGAGTGTTTCAGCAGCCTTCTCCGCTGCTTTGTACAGAAACGCTACTTTGTCCACTTCTTCGTGATTCCTGACCATTTTAAGACGAGGGTCTCTTCCATTTGCAACTCTATGTGCTGTACCCAGAATAATCCTGTTGTGAAGAAATTCAAGACTCAATATTCCGCGACCACCTTGACGGCGTGAGATGTACAGTCGCGGAACGGAAGACTTAAGATGCATGCTTTTGTTCATATGCATAACCTTTCTTGGCCCGATATCAAGGGATCTGAGCTCGTTCTTCGTCCATGGAACTACTCCAAATGAATAGGGTAGTACCAGGACGGCAAGCATGTTCGTTGCAGATACTTTGTTCCTCGCCGACAGTTCGAAAGACCAAATCTGTCATATGAGACGTTTGTATCTGCTTCAGAGAGTATCCTTTATAAATGTCAGATCCTGAATGCGGCTCTGTGGCATGCCCAGCTATGTATAAGTCTCTCCAGTGCAAAGGTGTCGCATAGCGCTTCTATCAACGAGCTGAGGATCTTCCGAGATGCCATTAAGTTTTCCTCGCTTCAAATAAACCTTGGCGCATTTGTCTAGCCCAACTTCCATTCCAATTTCCTTAGTATATCGTTCGACAATCCCTAAAGCTAGATGTAGTTGCTCTTTGTTTTTAGCATAGATCTTAATATCGTCCATGTAACATACATGAGTGACCTTGTACTTTCGATCTGCAGGTGTGCTGCACATGTACCCGTCGGAATGGCGAATTGCTAGATATAGTGGCAATAATGTAATGCATAAGAGGAGTGGGCTCATGGTGTCGCCCTGAAAGATACCTTTCTGAAAGGTGACCTTGTTAGTGGTCACGCGATTTTTTCCAGATGAGATCGTAAATCTGGTTTTCCAAAGCGGCATCAATCTCTCTATGCACTGAACTATTTGCGGATGAATCTTTAAGATTTCCAAAAGACAGATGATAAGTCTATGGGAGGTCGAATCGAAAGCTTTCCGATGATCAATCCAGGCCATCGATAGGTCACGCTGGTAGAATGCTGCATCTTTACAGACATCCCTCTTAATACTTTTTTCACCTCCTCGGTAGTGATGGGTGGGCATTCTTTATCAGGTGTTATGAGGGCAACACATAACTCCTTGAAGCTATTTATATTTTCTGAGTCTTCGACCAGTCTAATGCTGCACTTCGTAGACTTCTCTCCAAAATACTTCGACCTCCTCTGGTGTGGGTGGGTGTACGACAGTAACCAGAGGGTCTTGGAAGAGTCGAGATGGGTCAGAGAGAAACTGTCAGATAGTATCCGTATTCTCTCAACAATATGCTACCTGATGGTCAGCAGCTTTGACTTGTTAATTGTGTGATAACGGGTTCGGAGTTCGCGCGCGAACTTTCGAACCTTGGCGGTAAAATTCCTGCCAGATGTGATGTAGTCAATCACACACTGCATTCGTGCACATGAATTCGTCTTTTGGTCTTATGATCAACCATTGGTTTTGCTTTACGGTTCGCATCGGCCAAAGCTCTCGCTGCATTATACACACAATAATTGATAGCCCAGAGGTCAGATTCTCCGGAAAAATGTCCACGAATTTCGTCATCCATTTCAGCCAGATCTTTAGGCTTGAGAGAAACCTTGTTGTGAATATTTCTCCGGCTTGTAAAGCATCGCTCTTCCTCTATTGGATGCCTGCTCGCGGTTGGTCTTAGTGTCGCCTCTCTTTCTCTGTTGCCGGCTTGTTCTAGCTGTGGTAGAGTAGGCGTTCCGCTTACATAGCCCCTTTTACGGAGTAGTTCAGCATGGTTTCGCAGACGTTGCTGCGAAAAGTTCGATAGCTCCGGGTGTTTCTCGCACCACAGAGCATGCAGCCGTGCCATGTAACCCCGTTCACGGGCCACACTCGCATCGTAGCAATCTAGCAAGTCGTGATTCAGTCGCTCCGTCCACCCAAAGGCCACGGGATCCCGCCGATCCATCGCATTGAATCCATTTTCATTGGCTCCCCCATCTCTAGATTGGTCGGCATTGTTGGCCGACCCATTGTCGGGAGCCCTGCGCGTTCTTTTGTTTTGAACCTCACTTAATACAACTGTTTGGTTTTGTCATTGTTGTTCCCACGAGAAGTTAGGGAACGGGATTCGTCCATCCTTATAGAGCCCCGCATGCAAGGATAAGGCTACGTACTCTCAGAGGTCGCCCGGTATCCCAGAGTCACCGCTCTAGACACCTCACCCAGGTGTCATTCAGCTTCCGGAACGGTTTTCACACCTCCGCTTGGGGGTTAATTCCTTCGGGACCACCGCTGGACAATTGTTCGCGACTGCCTATTTATTTTTGTAACCATATTCAGCAGAAACTCTTG
>NC_046659.1:36984087-37001568 GCF_010883055.1 Belonocnema kinseyi
CCCCGACACTTGACTGAAAGCAAGAGTTTGGTGTAATTCACATTTGTAGATGCGCGTAGCGAGGAAGCAAAAACATGTTACAAAAACAGTGAATATGTTCGAAATGGAGCGCAGATGAAATGTCTAGATTCAAGACAAAGTACAGTAAGAAATTCGATTTTTGTACGCACACAAAGAGTACATATTTAGAAGAAATACATACCCGAACTATATACACGACGCACTTGTGAGACGATTAAATACTTCTAAAATTTCAGGAATCACTTTCTTCTTGGTCTACTTCGACCATAAAAATCTTCGTAAATTTTTCTTGAACATGTACCCGCCTACGTTCATCCAGTTGTCGCAAAGTTGGTCCTAAAGACAATAGCGAACTTTGCACGGCATCAAAGTCCATTTTCGTTGAAGAGGCAAGGGACTCTAACAGTATTTCATAATATTGGGCAGTACGTACATCTCCTATTGAAGAAGTTATGTATTTCAGAACATTTTAAAAACATACGTGACATATGTAGGAATATCAAGTATATAAAATCAAACTAATTTAACATGTTAACCCTTGTATGCACATCCAACTTTATCCACGTTGTTACACAACCGAGTGTCCACTTTTTTTTACATATTTTTATTCGTAAGAGCTGAACCAAAGTACCAGACACAAAGGATTCGTTGTAACTATTTACCATATAGTCTTGTAGCCCAAAAAACTCTAACAGCGTATTCGGTTATCCTGCACTGGCGTACTCCAAGAGCACTCCGTCTGCTCCACCTTATTTCTTCTTATTTCTTTGTTCTCACTTGGATCGAGATCAGAGAACTCTTGGAGTGCACTAGTGCAGAATAACCGAATTCGCTACAAGTAATATTTTCGAGCCCATAATAATATTCAAAAATTCCCGACAACGACACCTACAACTTTTACCTGAAGAAATCTCAAGTTCCTCCACGCAAAATTCTGAAATTGTTTAGAAATTTCCAATAATCACCCAAGTCACCTTCAGAAAACTTCTTTCTATATTTCCAACTCGACAATAATATTCAACAGCCCCCTAAGGCCAACCCCACCACCTTCACCCGAAGAAATCCGACGTTTCCACGTAAAACAGGAAAAAAATTTAATTTTAAATAATCACTCAGGTCACCTTCAGGAAACCACAATTTATATTTCCTACCCGACGATAATATTGCACAGCCCCCTAAGACCACCCCAACCACTTTTACCTGAACAAATCCGAAGAGTCTCCACGTAGAACACTTAAGAAAAAATTGTATTTCAAATAATAAATTTCAACAAATTCGAAGAGTCTCCACGTGAAACACACAGCAAAAATTTTTATTGAAAATAATCACCCAAGTCACCTTCAAAAAACCCCAATTTATATTTCTAAACTCATAATAATATTCAACAAATCCGTAAGAACACCCCTTACACTTTTACCTCTTAAAATCCGAAGCGCCTTCACATAAAATACACACAAAAACTTTTTATTGAAAATAATCACCCAAGTCTCCTTTAGAAAACTCCAATTTATATTTCCAACCGCATAATAATATTCAACAACTCCATAATACCCCTTCCACTTTCACCTGAACAAATACGAAAACCTTAAACATAAAAAAACATAAAAAACTTAAAAATTTGAAATAATCACACAAGTCGTCTACAGAAAAATTCGATCTATATTTCCCACCCCATAATAATATTCAACAACCTGTATGGGTCCGCGACGTATGTATATTTTAAATTCGATTATTATTCCCACAAAAAAATTTCTCAATAAATTCTAACTACACTAATTGCTTAGAATCGAGCAAAATAACGAGTATTCGAAGGCTCTCAGCGTAGTTTTATTTTTTAATCCACTTACATGCAAAAATATACTGTGCTAGGCACCTGGGTGCGCACACAAGGGTTACACGGACGAGGTTGTATTTTTTTGCTATCAATGCAGTTTAGAATTTTAAACTTTTTGAATTGTACATATTTACAGCGGAAGCCGTAAGAAAGAAATGTACATAATTGCAGTAATAAACATTTGAAACTTTAATATTGAAGTTCATAATTTTACAATTGAATTCCATTTACCGCAGATAAATATTGTAAGTAAAACACATGCAACTTTAAATTTAAGTTCATTTTTTTAATATATTCAGTTTTACACGTTTACCAAGACTTTTTTAGAGTTAAAATACACCCATAAAACTTACTATTTTTCTGTTCAAAATCTTGATTCTCATCTTCTGATTCCGGCGATAATCTACTTCTGGTCCTGTGAAATATAGCATTATTATCATACTATTATTTGACAAAAATTTTCTACATTAACACTTATGCTAAAAAAGATCCTCTTCCACAGCTATGTGTGATAAAATATTAAAAGGAAGTATCACGTTATAGATTTCGACAAGTCATCAAGAAATGTCATCACAAATAATTTGAATTCACGTTCTTTATATTTTTGTGCTGGTGCAGCCGAACCAGTGCTCTTGTAAGCTCTTTCCTTTTCTTTCATCTATTTATCTTTTAGAGTTGCCCACCTACTTTGTATTATGTTAACTGAGCAAACACCTGAAAAGCGAAGTAATTTACAAATGCAAAAAAGGAAGACAAGACTTTGAAATAAATACCACACTATTCATAGCAATAATAAACAGATGAAAGCATGATTACAAATAAGGTTAATATATAATTGCTGTAACTAACCTGGTGTACTGTAAATTTCTTGCCACAGATGAGATTTAGAAAAGGAGAAGGTAGGAAGAAAGAATGGTCAGGGAGATGGAAAGGAATAAAGTTAGAAGAAGTCAAAGAACATAAATATTTGGGATATATCTTGCAGACGAATGGAGATAATACAGCTCATGTAAGAGAATGGATGAAACAAGCAGCAGGGGTAATGAAACAGATATGGGGAATAGGAAAACGAAGGTTCAAAAAAAATTGGAGAAGGAGAATGTGGTTATTTGATACGCTGGTGTGGCCGGTTTTAGGTTATGGAGCAGAGATATGGAGGTGGAAAGAAAGGAAAGATATTGAGAGTTTGCAAGAAAGGTATATAAGGTGGACACTAGAGGCAGACTGGAGAACGCCAGGATATATGGTGAGAGAAGAAGCGCAAAGAGATAAGTTAAGTATTAGAGCGGGTAAGAGGGCATGGAAATTTGAGACAAAGCTGAGGGAGGGAAAGGGAGAGGAGTTGGCGAGAAAGTGTTTGATGGAGGTAGAAGAGAGGAGAGGGAGGGCGATCGAATTAACGAGGTGGGAAGAAGAAAGGAGGGAGTTCTTTGATGATAGAGAAATAGAAGACGGGACTGGAGTAAACTATGAAGAATTGGAAAAAAGGGAGAGGGAAAGACAATTAACAGAAAGATGGGGGCGATTTAGGAATCAAAATAGAATAAATTGTATAAGATGATAAAAAAGGAAGGGATGCCAAAGTATTTAGAAAAGGGATGGGGAGAGAGAAGGTGGACCAGAATAGCAAGATTTAGACTGGGAAACGAGGTAAGGGAGGGGATGTACTGGGAAAAAGAAGAGAACAGATTGCGTAGAATATGTGAATGGGAGGAGGAAACATGGGAGCTTGTATGAAACGAGGTAAGGGAGGGGATGTACTGGGAAAAAGAAGAAAACAGAATGTGTAGAATATGTGAATGGGAGGAGGAAACATGGGAGCTTGTATAGGAAGGATGTAGGAGAGGAATGGAAGATAAAGGAAGCTGGCAAGAAAATGTGGTTAAGATTCTAGGGGAAGATGAATTAGGAGAAGAATGGATGAAGGATTTGGAGGGTGCTAGAGGAGCGAATGAGGGAGAATGAAAGAATGCACGTGAAAAAGGTAAATGGGGGTATAAAAAAGTGAAAGAAAAAGGAAACGGAAGTCGCTTAGATTAGAAGCGTGAAAATTGTAATTAATGGTAAAGTAAAAGTTAATTATACTAAAATGCGTTTGCGTTCTCATGCTCTCTTTCTCGCTTGCACTCTCGCTTTCGTTTGCTCGCTCACTCGCTTGCTAACAAGTCATATATTGCGCTATCGCAGGAAATAGAAATAAGGAACTAGATATAAGACTTTATGTAAATCGTTGTAAATAATTTATATATATAGAAAGGATAAGATTGTAAAAAATATATAGATTTAAACGGAAAGATTGTAAGGAATGGAAGTCATTTAAACCCTTATGGGACACATTATGAATAAAGAAAGATGAATTTTCAACAAACAAGCAAAAAATCATTTTTAATCATCAAACATGAATTTTTAAATAGGATATTTGAATTCTGAACTAAAAAGTTGACCTTTTAGAAAAACGATAATAATTTTCTACTCCAAAAAGACAAATTTTAAACAGAATATATTAATTTTCTACCAAAACGTTTAATTTTCAACGACAAGTTGAATTTTCCATTTTCCATAAAGTTGAATTTTACCATTTTAAAGTTGAATTTTTACTTATATAATATTCATGATAAAGTTTCAACACAAAATTTAATAGTGAAATTTTCAGATAAGAACAGTATAAGAAAAAATTTAAACTATAACAAAAATGCCAACAAAATTGTTAAATTTTGAACCAGACAAAAAAATATAATCAAAAAGATGAAATTTCTACCATAAAAAACGAATTTCCAATTTATCCAATATACACCCTGATAACAAAATGTCGACAATGAGTCCGCATAGTGCGTGCACAATGTGCAGAATAGTCGACACGTTGTGATGGTGAAGATACCGACACATGTAACCTCATATACGTTGCATGTGTCGGCACAGCGTGTCGGCACCCTGCTCTTACAATGCAACCAGGCTCGGTCAACTCAATAAGGGAAAATGGCGAATTTTTAGATCTTTGGCTCGGGGGGTTGAGAGGCAGCGAGGGGAGACAAATTAGTCCTCCTGCCCATCGCAGATGGGGCAAATTGGTCTAAAAAACGCGTGCGCGGAGAATTGTTTGTTATCATTTGTTACTGTCACGTGTTGTTTGGTGCTGTCACCGCCATAACCACAAAACGGTTTTTCGTGTGCCGGTATCACTGCAATTAAAAGGATTTCATAAAAACGCAAACTAGTGTGGTTATAAAATATTTTAAAAAACTGTATATCACAGGTCAACTCTGCTTCAGAAAAAAAGAAAATTCATGCGTATGCACATCCTACTTCATCTCGCAATTATCTTTTTCTACTTAAAATACAAAAATAAAAGCAAAATTAAGTAAATGAGAAACGTAAAATGAGAAATTGAATGATACTTACTATATCTTCAATATCTTATTTTGCGTTTCTTGTTTTCTTAACTTTGTCTTTATTCATCTTTTTTTCTTAAATTATTTTACTAGTCAACACATCTAAGGCAGGAGGATGCACATATGTAGGGAGCATCAAATGCATGCTCCTGCAGTTCTCCTGCCCATCGCAGATGGCGCTGAATTTCTCCATTTATTTCCCAAGTAGTTGAGCGAGCCTGATTGCAACTGTTACGTCTCCAGCGTTGTTGTCGATTTGAAGACTTGTACATTTCGATCTGTTTTATCCTGTATTCTTTTCCGACGTTGAATGATTAAAATTACTAATCGCGCTAACTGTCGAGGTTGAAATAACAGACACAACACAATAATTTAGAGAACAAATCAATAGTTTTTATTTAACTTCAATTTAAATATCCTTTAATGACGATCAAATGTCCTATTCCGTCGTATATATAAATTCTAAGAATTATTGCTATGCTTAAAATATTTTTTTTTTGTTTCAGATTTGCAACCAAGCTAAATTTCTCCATCAATTAGAAGAAAAAAGGTAGATATAATGGAAATGGGTTTCCTTTTTGAAAATGGATTTCATCGTTTGATTTGATTTTAATCAATTTTCGTTAGTTTGAGTTTTAGATTAGTTGCAACAATTCTGAGTTTGAGATATTAGGGATTTCTGCAGAAGTTTCTGTCACTTCTAGATTCTGTGTATCCTTATTGGTGCTCAATGGATGAGCATACAATTTTAATTCATCAGTGTGAACTATTTTTGTTTTATTGGGTCCCATTCTAATTAAGGCATTTCTTTTGCCTAACAATTTTTCTAGGACATAGGGTCCATAAAAGTGGGGGTCGAATTTATCTTTCCTCTTGTTTACTCTCAAGTAGACTTTTTTTCCCTCCTTGAAGTATTTGGGATTAGATCTTTGATCGTAATATCGTTTGGAGTTTTCCCTAGCTAATTGAATTCGGTCCCAAGCTAGTGACTGACATCCAATTTCTGAAAGAGTCCCTTTAAATATCCGAGATAAGTCTTATCTGATTCTGAAAGAGTGAAACTATTTGGAATATTAGTCTCTCTTCCGAATACTAACGTATAAGGAGCAAAACCTGTAGCTTCATGTATGCAAGTGTAATAAGAAAACATAGCAAGTCTGAGCCTATTCCGTCTCTGGGAATAGTTTGTTTACACAAATAAGATTTCGTTCAGGTTTGACATTTTTAAAGTTTTATTTAATTAAAACAATGTTAATTAAATGGTTTCTATTCTCACTGCACTTAAGATTTAGTTCGACTCAAGTCGACCACGGCGAATCGTACCGAATTACCGGAGTAATTAATTACCGGAGCGAGTGTCGCAGATTTTCAATTTGAAATACAAACGGAGAGACGCAAATATCTGAGCTTTTTCTAGGTTCTTGCATATATTTATAACCTCGATTTTTACCATAAAACGGTGGGAATTCTCCTTCTAGCCAATAGAATTGCTGACGTCGCATAATTTAATGTTAAATTAACCTATCATGATGAGGTGCATTAAGCGCCGCCCTTATATTTCAAGCTAAAATAATGAGATTCTAATTCTCAGAAATGCATTTTTACGATTCTCGTCGATTGACGTTTTTCTGTCAAATCGCGTTATAGAACATAATTTACGGCGTCTGAGGGGCGCCTTGTTGCTTCAACCCTTTACATGATACAGAATTTATGTACGCTCGCGGTTGAGATCACACGCGCGGTAGTCGGAGATCGTGCGTGTCAAACCTATTTGGATTGATAGATCCACATGTACATATGCATATATAGATCTATCTGAGTGTACATAGCTATTTAAATTCTAACTTCTGATCTTTACAACCAGTTATTAGAAGTTATTAATTCGAGGTACAGAGGGGAGTTGTCATGTAATTTTCAATTATGAATCATAATTAATAATTATTCTTTCTGATAATAACGGTCTATTTAAATTTCTGAATATGCTGAATGTCTTGTTTCATTTGAATTATTTCAAATGTTTACCGCTCTTAAAACTATTAACTGGTAAGTATTCAGTAATAGGGTTCTAGCGCCCTGACATACTGGTTGTAAAACAGCGCATGCTGTTACACAACCGCATATCCGATGCATCGTAACGACACGTGCGTGTCGTCAATATTATAATAATTGTAATTTTCTTTATTATTAATTCAGAAGACGGATTAAATAAAGGGACATAAATATGTCCCCTTATTTGATCCGTCCTCTCAATTAAAGAAGTTCCACGAACGATATAGGAAAATAAGAAGTTAACTTAACCCTACAAGTCCACACATATTTGAGCACTTGTAGCGTCCACACTTGGGTCCAGTGGCCTCCATGAAGTTTAAGATGTGCCCTACGCCCTACAAAATTATTTTGGTCAGAAGTGATGGTCATAATCTTTTCATGGGGATGTTTTGAGTGTCCTAAGATCAGAAGTTTAAAAACATTTTTATATTTTTTAAAGAATTTTTTGCAAATAGAGTCGGAACAAAAAAGCGAAAAATACGGAAATAGAGTTTAATTTTTATTTTTTTATTATTATTTTTTTTTCTTAAAATTTTCCTAGGGTTTCAAAGACGATATCTTAGAGAATCAGAAAAAAATAGGCCATTTCAATTCTTTCCAAAAAGTTGAATTATTCGGAGGGATGAAAAATCAGAAAATTCAAATGTACAAAAACGCTATTTTTATTTTATTTATTTTAAACATACAAAATAATTGTTTTCAAAAGTTCAAAAAGGCAAAAAGGAATAGTCTATATTGCTTTGTTTTAATTTTCATTGTAAAAATATTATTCTTGTGCAGACGCACAATCAGTGCACCGACCCGACCGGTGATCGTCACACATCGCACGTTGACAAGAAGCGCAGGAGACCCGAGTTTTTCGGTCTTCCTTATCTCATTCCTCTCCTCCGATAAACTCCTCTTCATCCTTATCTTTTTCCATCAACGCGTTTTGGATGAAGTCGTGGCTTCTCAAGCTATACCCAGCAATTGCTACTTTTCTTTAGAAAGCACTGTAAAAAAAAACTTTTATTCCAGAGCGCATTTCAGGTATTGAATGATATTGAAAAAACATTGTGGAGTGGTACTGAAATGAGCTCAGCAAAGAGAACCCAGCTGTGGATATTCGATACTGTTTCAAAATCAGAAATTGAATGAAGCTCTCTTTCTACCTCCACACGTTAGAAAAAGAGGTCCGGTCGATTTTGGAGTTTTGACACATAAAATCGGAGTGTCACGGAAAATTCATTGTCTTTACATTTAAAAAAACTATAGGAAGTTCTCCTATTCAAAAATAGGACACGTAATTAACGAGATCCTAAAAAAAATTAATCCCTAGTTGTTACAGTATGGATCTTTTCTAAGCATTGAAGGAATTTTTCTTGTCCATAAAAGTATATAACATGCTACAAATTAGCCTTATAGGCCACTTTTACACAGAAATGTAGCATATTGTTTTTAAAATAATATTTAATGAAAATTTGCCTACCTAAAACGAATTTACGTTGGGTCGAAACATCTATATCGACCTTTTCCTAGAAGGGATCCAATGGCCCCCAGTGTGGACTTGTAAGGTTAAATATATTCAGAAATATATTTGATCAATTCTCTATATATAATACTGGAACAATTTTTTAATTTTACAAACATAAATGGTTTAGTTTAGGGCAGACTTTTACAATATTATACTAAGAAACAGCTACCTGCCCGAAAATTCCGTTCTACTTTCGTCACTGTCAGTAAACCCTAAAAAAGTTTGATTCAATCATTAAAATAATTTAATACACTATCTACTTTTCGCTAGCAAACCAAGTGAATCGAAAGGATACGCTACAAGAGTATCCTCGTAGTATCCAAATAGTATGCCTTCCGTATCATGTAACAAAAACTCAAAAAAGCAAAAAGGTCAACTTTTAAATTGGTGAAATTCGGATTTTACGTTAAAATTCCTATTAGAAGGTCACGGAGCAATCGCAATATTTTTTTTTATCGTGGTAAAAAGTTATCAAAAATATAAGAGGTATAACACCTGTTGACGGCTACACTTCAAACGCATCATCTGTGAGTAGCAGTCAACAGGCGTTATACGTCTTTTATTTTTTAAACTTTTTATCATTATAAAAAAAACTATTTCGTTTGCTTCGGGACTTTCTAATGGAATTTTTAAAGTAGAATCCGAATTTCGCCAGTTTAAAAGTTGATCTCGCTGTTTTTTTTCTTTTTTGCATTATGCGGAAGGGATACCATGTGGATACTGTGAGAATACTCTGTAGAGTATCCTTTCCGTTCACGTCGTGGCAGTGGTTGGCAAACTTTTTGCCAAGTTTTCGGTCTCTCCATGGACCTCAGTATGAGTGAGCTTATTTCAGCAGGGGTCATTTGTCTACAGGCATGTCAAAGTTAGTAAATTTAAAAACTTTTAATTTTTCAGCTAGCGATTTGAAAATAGCATAATCAGCACCTACGAATTTGGTTAATTCCAATAATATATTGCTTGCTTAAAAAAGTTAAATATTTGACGAAGTTTAATATCAAGAAACTTCAGCCTAATATTCAATTTATTACTAAATTCTTCTCAATTTTTCAACCTTTATAGACAAATTACATGTCTTTGGAATCGGAAAAATACGTAGATTCCAAATATATTACTTTCCAATAACTGATTGCAAAATTAAGAATTTTATAATCTGAAATTTGATCCCATTTTCCAACAAATGAGCCTTGAAAGAAGGGATGTTCTGCCCAAGCTCCCAGGTACCTAAATTTAAAAACAAAAATATTTCTATTGTTTTCAACAAAATAGTTAAATTTTCGAACAAAAATTTAATTTTTTATCCAAAAAGCTTAATTGTATACTAAGAAGAGGAACTTTTAATAAAATACATGAACTTTACACAAAAGAAATTTATTTTCCACAAAGACTAATTTTCGATACAAAAAATTAATGTTTAATCATAGTTACATTTTTGAGAAAAAAGATTATTTTCTTGTAGTTAAAAAAATTATTTTTTTCATAAAAACAAAAAGAATTTTATACAAAATAGTTAAATTTTCAGAAAACATATTCCTTAACTAAATTGATGAATCATCAACAACAATAAAAACTAAGTTTTGTAAGCTTTAAATTTTTTAATTTTGAATCGCTTTAAATTATTGAAATTAATTGAAAATTCCGTGGAATGTTTAAAAACATCCTAAAATATTTTAAATCTTTTAAAATCTCTTAAAACTTTTCAAAGCTCTTGGAAATTCCTTGCGATTTTAAAAATACCCTAAAATATTTCAAATCCTTCAAAATCGTTTACTAAATTATTGAAATCAATGGAAAATTCCTTGGAATCTATTAAAATATCCTAAAATATATCAAATATTTCAAAATGACATATTAAATTACTGTAATCATTTAAAAATGTCTTGAAACCTTTTAAAGTACTCTCAAATATTTTAAAACCTTCCAAATCTTTTGAAACACATTGATATCTTTTGAAGATTCCTAAAGTACTTTGGAATGTTTTTTAAGAACTGCTAAAATTGTTAAAATTCTTTGAAATTCCTTTAAATTATAAAAATGGATTGAAAATTCATTGACATCTTTTTAAACATTCTCATTTATTTTAAATGTTTTGAAATCTCTTGAAAATTCCTTGAAATTTTAAAAATGCCCTAAAGTATTTCAAATCCTTCAAAATCTTATACTAAATTATTGAAATCAATGAGAAATTCTTTGAAATCTATTAAAATATCCTAAAATATATCAAATTTTGCAAAATGTCATTAAATTACTGTAATTAATTTAATGTTTCTTGGAACCTTTTGAAATACTCTCAAATATTTCCAAAACCTTCAGCATCTTTTGAAACACCTTGACATCATATGAAGATTCCGAAAGTACTTTGGAATTGATTTAATAACTACTAAAATTGTTTAAATTATTTGAAATTCCTTTAAATTATGAAAATGAATGGAAAATTCATTGACATCTTTTTAAACATCCTGAACTATTTAAAATATTTTAAATCTTTTAAAATCTCATACTACCCCTAGCGGACCGAATGGAGCCTCTACAAAGTCCCCGTAAAGACCCCATTCGGTTCTTTTTGAAAGACTAAAAAAAACCGCAAAATCAACTTTTAAATTGTTGAAATTCGGATTCTAAGTTAAAATTTGTATTAGAAGCTCACGGAATAATCGCAATACTTTCTCTTGCAGCGTTAAAAACTTAGAAAAATAAAATACGTGTCATTTACATGTATAGAACGCGACTTCAAGTGCATCTTCTTTTAGTAGCAGTTAATAAGCGTTCCGTCGGTAACTTTAAGAATTTTGTCTGAATGCTAGCGCCACGCAGTGGAAACCTTAGACAACAACGCTGCGATGCAAGTGAGAGAGAATTTTATTTTTAAACTTCGTGCGGAACATCCTACTTGAACTATTATGGATGCGCTTGAAGTCACCTTTAGCAGAAGTTAATGAAATTTTTTACATTTTTAACGCTACAAAAAAAGTATTGCGATTACTCCGTTAATTTCTAATAGAAAATTTAACGTAGAATCCGAATTTCAACAATTTAAAAGTTAACCTTGCTGTTTATTTTTAGTTTTTATAAAAGGGAACCGAATGGGGAGCCGTAGGGTCTTTACGGGTACTTTGTAGAGGCTCCATTCGGTTCCTTCGGTCCGCCAGGGACATTATTGAAATCAATTGAAAATTCTTTGGAATCTATTAAAATATACTGAAATATATCAAATCTTTCAAAATCTCATATTAAGTTACCGTAACAAATTAGAAATTTCTTGGAAAATTCCTAAATACTCTCAAATATTCCAATTACTTCAAAATACATTGACATAACTTGAACTCTTTCAAAAAGATGATTAAACTACTTTTGAATTTTTTGAAATAACTCTTCTAACTTTTTTTCTAATTCTTTGAAATTCCTTTAAGTTATAAAAATAAATTAAATATACTTCTTGGTGACTTGAACTTGTGCAGTTCTTTAATTTTATGCCACTTAAAATATGTGGTTGACTTTCTTTTTTTCAAGTAAAATATTTAGGCGTTGATATTGATAATCCAATGATGTTTCGATCGCACCTGGTGTGATAATTCTGAAAAAACCTTGAAAACAATGATGATGAGAGTTGAGCTGAAAGGTAAACATAGAAACATAACCTATAATTCCTTCAGGCATTTTCAGACTTGCTTAATCTTGCCTAAATATAACCAGCTATGGATAATAATTGCAGCACAAATAAACAAAATGTACAAACGGATTTTAAGGTCAAATACTGGACAGTTAAAAACAAAATTGGCTCATTTATCTCTCAGATTGTAGCCATTAAAAATTGCTTGCTTCGCGATCGAACAGTTTTACTCGTGTCAACGTGTACGTGCGGTATACATATTAATACGATCTGGGGGTTTTGCCACAAATGTGTTTTTCCGGCCGGGTTGCACTGAAGCACAATTCTCACCTTGGGAATATTTCGCAACCCTTCCCTTTGTTTAGTACCGAGTGTAGTTCATCGGGGAGTTCACCGTAGTTCAACGTTTGTACATTAATTTTGAACGGAAAAATCCTTTTAGAAAACAGAATTTTTGAATAAAAATCGAACTTAACTAAAATAATATCGACTGCTTTATACAATATGGAATTCAATTTGGTTGAGTCCGTGTAAATGAGTCAGGTCTCAGTAGACTGAATTACGTTGCTTTATTCCGTACATGGTATCACAAGTCTGTTTTTATCGATTTTAATATTTTGAAGTTTAGAGATAAGATATAAACAAAAGCAGGCCATTGTGATGCACTAATAAAATCTTATTGAATTGGTTCAATTATTTAGTGTTATGTAGAATTTGTTAATATTTATTATTACGTGCTGCGCGACGCAGTCGACGAGTTCAGAATTATTTTCCTAACCTCAATGAAACTTTCGCCGAAATATGTTTAATCACTAACATTTGCAGGTCTTACCTGCAGCAAATTTTTAATTTTCTTTGTGATTGTTTTAAATCTAGAGTCCTGATTTATAGCTCGAACTGACTCATACTCTGCCTTTTCCCATTGCTGCTCAGGACGCCGTAGCAGACAGCAACAAAATTTAACTTCATTTTTGTCTGTGATATTAGTGCATTTTAATATCGTACAAATCTCCGGGACCTGATTGTACGTTATCATATTGCGCTTTCTTGCAATATAGAGGTTTTGCGATATCATTGTGCGATATCTTTTTCTCCGTGTAGAAAAATTGAAATATCACCTTTTATAACACAAATATTTGTTACCTATAGTGCGCCCTCACACGTTGTTATCTGGGTAGGATCAATTTTTAATCAGACGTGAAATAGTTTAATTTAAAATATATTATTATATATTATTTAATATATATATTTTATTATTTATATATATTTTTATTTAATTTAAAATTATAAACATTTTGCATCATACATGTAACCTCCAAAGGAGTGCGTCACCGATTCACTTTGATATCGCCAATGTATGTCAATGTATACAATTCAATTACATACCGCAACACTTTCTTCTTGGTCTGACATTGAGATATTAAACCTCCAATTATAATTGTTAACAAATAACTTAATACATTTTCAATAACAAGATTAGGTGACACTTAGAATGACTTGGAACAAATTTAAACAAAACACGCAATGAACACGCGAACCGAGGAACCACGCCATCAGAAAATGATTAGGGTCGGTACTCAAACTACACACTCTACCAAGTCACTAGCTGACACTAGCTAGTGATTTAACGCAATCAGCAAAACGCAACGCATTCCGGACTCATGGGACGGTAGCCTAAGAGAAATGGAACAAAATACATTTGCGATCGCTGCTTGCACTATTTTTGGAGTATGGAAAAGATAGTTCACCACACTGGAGACTACAAGAAGATGAATGACTGCAAAGTAGTATTACCAAAACCAGGTAAGAACATCATTGAATTTAAAAAGTTCAAATACAAGAAAAGAGTGCCGTTTATCATTTACGCCGACTGCGTATCTTAAACCGGCTGAGGACGCTTAAATTCGAGAGTCAAATACAGAAGTGTTCCAGGAACATGAGGTTTGTGGCATTGGCTTCTGCTTCAAGTGTAGTTACTACGATTCACTATCCTTCTACAAGTGCTGACCGGAGAATGTGGAACCGGCAAAGAGATTTGCACTCGAATTTTTGGAGATTTCCAACAATTGCGAAAATACACACAACACGTCGGTTCTCATGAAACCACTGACAACAGAACAAAAGGAAGACTTTGTAGAAGCCACAGTGTGTCACATCTGTAAAAAAGCACTACATTCACCAATGAAAAAGGTTCGAGACCAATGTTAGCTCACTGGCGTATATCGTTGCCCCACGTATGAACACTGCAATGTTGATTACCAGGATGCAAAGACCATACCTGTTGTGTTTCATAACTTAAGTGGGTATGATGTTCACTTTATCATTCGCGACATTGCAACTCAGTTTGATGGAGAAGTAAAGGTTTTGGCTTTAAATAAAGAAAATTGATTTCATTTACGAAATATGTTCAGAACACTCAGATTAAATTCAGATTTACAGATCCATTTAGATTTATGGCTTCGGCATTTGAAAAGTTAGCATCGTACCTTGACGAATACAAAATTGTTTATTCAGTATTTTCTGATGTTGAGCTTGAAAAAGTTGAACTCCTCACGAGGAAAGATGTTCTTCCCTATGAATCCCTGGACTCGTATGAGAAGCATCAGGAAACTCAATTGCCAGAGAAATACAAAATTTTACATTACATTAAATGATTCTTCAATTTCCGATGAAGATTGAGCGCACGCACAACAGTTATAGTCAGAATTCAATATCACAACTTTAGTTAAGTACGCAAACTGTACATGAAGACTGACATCACTATACATCACTATACTACTCCTGGCTTGACATGGGATGCCATGCTCAAACATACAAATGTAAGGCTGAAACTTCTCACTGACGTTAACATGCTGTTGACGAGTGAACAAGGCAAATGGGGTGGAGTGAGCCAATGCTCCAACCGATACTCTGCTGCTAACAATAAGTATATGACAGCATTCAACGGAAATAGTGAGGTAATCTACAGCATTTATTTTGATGCAAACCACATGTATGCTCGTACGAGGTGTGTTCAAAAAATACGGTGACTTTATGGTTTTCTCAAAAAATATTCATTTATTCCTCAATATTTATGTTGTTCCCTTCAAAGTAATCCCCCTCAGATATAATACACTTGTGCCAACGCTTTTTCGAATCATCGAAGCACTTCTGATAATCATTTTGTGGCCTTGAGTTCTTTCAGCGATGTAGTTTTTATCGCCTCAATCGTTGAAAATCTATGTCCTTCCATGGGTCTCTTCAGTTTTGAGAAAAGAAAAAAGTCACTGGGGGTCAAATCCGGTGAATATGGCGGCTGAGGCATGACTGTGGTGCTGTTTTTGGTCAAAAAATCTTTCACAAGCAACGATGAATGAGCAGGTGCATTATCGTGATGCAAAAGCCACGAATTGTTTTTCCAAAGTTCCGGACGTTTTTTGCGAAAAGATAGCATGACATGAGCCAACCGATATGCCAACATCTTCAGCAACTTCTCTGATGGTAATTCGGCGATTTTTCAACACCATTTATTCCACTGCTTGAAAGTTTTCATCTGTTGTTGACGTGCTGGGACGTCCAGGGCGAGGTTCGTCTTCGACATCCTCTCGGCCTTCTTGGAACAGCTTGTACCACTTATGCACATTTTTCTTACTCAGAGTAGACTTACCGTATGCATCTGTCAACATTTCAAGAGTTTTGGAGCACTGGATTCCATTTTTCACACAAAATTTAATGCAAACTCTTTGCTCCATTTTTTTCGAAAGAAAAAAATCGCCGAGCACACCAAACCCTTCTAACCTTTTACGCCTCTGCCAGAAAAACAACACGAGCTATATAGTCAAAACTGTGAACATATGATCGTGACGAGTGTACCAACACGACAAAACAAAAAAATTAAAACTTGAATGTACGTAGCCCGCGAAAATTGAAAAGTCACCTTACTTTTTGAACACACCTCGTATGTATAGAATGTATATATATCAAAATTTTGATTTAAACGTTCCTGATGATTTACCAATTGGTTATATACTAGAAGTAGATTTCTACGATCCACTCAAGCTTCACGATGAACATAATGATATGCCGTTCTGTCCAGAACACTCAAAAGCTACATTGATTTGAATACAAAATTGAGGCCAAATGCAAAAAATGATTTTGAAAAGAACCACTTTAAACTGATAAACAATGCAGTGTACGGAAAAACGATTGAGAACGTAAGAAAACATGTAAACGTTAAACTTGTGACAAAGTGAGAGCGTGGGTGTGGAGCAGAAGCCCTCATAGCTAAACCACATTTCCATAGTCGCAATTTTCGGGTAAAATCTTGTAGCAATAGAGTTCAGAAAAGTAGAAGTCTTGTTTAACAAACCCATCTATGTAGGGCTCACGGTGATAAACGTGTCCAAAGTCCTCATTTACGACTTCCACTATGATTACATGCGCAAAAAGTACAGAAACGATTGTAAATTATTGTACAATGACACAGACATTTTGATCTACGAAATAAAATGTAACAATATTTACACTGACATGAAGATGGACATAGACAAATTCAACACATCCGACTACCCTCCAGGCAATGTTTTTGGAATGCCGTAAGCCAACAAGAAAATTCTCCTTCTAATGCAAGATAAATCTTCTGGAAAAATGATTACTGAACGTGTTGGCTTGCGGAGCAAAATGTACAGTTTGCGCGTCAATGGTGAATACTTTCTGAAAAAAGCTGAAGGCACCAAAGCAAGCGTTGTAAAGAAGAGTATCAGTTTTGGTCATTATCGGGAATGTCTTCAAAATTTTGATATTCGAACCAGTGTTGCCGTTTATACGGATTTCTCCGTATTATACGGATTTCCAAGACTTCAGGAAAAACTTACGGATTTTTATACGGATTTTGTGAAAAATACGGATTTTATACGGAAATAGGGACGTAATGCAAATTTTCTCTGACATTTTATCCCTAGAGAGTGGTTACTTTGCGATGTTCGCGCTGCTGATCATGTCATTTTACAGAGGATCCAGGGACCATAGATTTATTATAAGTAGAGTAGGGGATCCAGCCTTAGAACTGAAGCTAGCTTTATATGTA
>NC_046659.1:37001668-37003681 GCF_010883055.1 Belonocnema kinseyi
CGACAACGCCCGAGTTCACACATGCTTCGTTTCAATGGCTAAAATTGAAGAACTAAAATTCGAATTGGTCGAACACCCACCGTATTCACCAGATTTAGCACCTAGTGACTTTTTCTTATTTCCAAACTTGAAAAAATGGCTCGGTGGACAGAGATTTCCAGACAACGAAGACACCATTGCCTCTGTAAGTGCTTATTTCGAGGAACTTCCGAAAACGCACTTTTCTGAAGAATTAAAAAAACTTGAAAAGCGATTGACCACGTGTATAGAGCTCCAAGGAGATTATGTTGAAAAATATAAAAAAAATTTACCCAAAAAAAATTGTTTTTATACTTCATTCTAAGGACTTATTGAACTACCCTCGTACTTATCTCAATATTACAAAATTTAGCTTTTACCATTTTATTTTAATTGTAAATAATCATAAAATAAATTTGGCAACAGGATTTTAAAAAATATTAGGAACATTTCTTATCTATTTAAAACGTTTTAAATTCGTTAAAATATTGGTAACTCTCTCGATTTTTTATGAAAAATTTAAAAAATCATTCAAAATGTAGAAAAAAATTTCCTTATAATCTTCTAAATTTTGCCAAGCATCTGAAAAAAATTTTATTTATTTATTCTCCTGAAACCTTTCGAATGTATTTTCAAGTTCATAAAGTTTATCTCGCGTTTCTAAAACACTTCTAGAGTTTAAATTTTTTGAATCTCATAAATTCTACTAAATACTTCCTGAATTCACTCGATTTTTTTTCAAACTTTCTAATCTTATTAAATTAAAGCATTTTGCTTTCAAATCTTTTACATTCTTCTTTTAAATTTTAGGAAATCGTTTGATGTGTTTAAAAATCTGCTAGAATTTTTTTTAAGTTACGTTTTTATTTTAATAACAATTATTAAAAAATTTCACAAGATTATTATAAAAACAATTATGTTTTTCTAATCTTGTCAGACCTTCTAATCTCTAATCATTAAAAATTATTAAAATCTTTTCTGATTTTTTTTAAGCCTGCAAAATTAAAAAAAAATGCTTTTAAAGTTTTTCAGATGCTTTGAGTATATTTGAAATCTTTTGCAATGTTTTGAAATGTTTAAAAATAATCTTTTCAAATTAATTTTTTGAAATAAAAAACTATGTTAATTATTCCTTTAAAAATCTTTACAAGTTTTAATTATTTTCGAATCATTTCAAAATTTTTGAATGTCTCTTAAAGTTACTCAAATTTCAAAGAATTATGTTCCTTAATTTTTATAAAGTTAAGTAATATGAAAAAATTACATAATTTTGCTTCAAAATATTTTACGTACTTTTTAAACATTTTAGGACATAATAAAAAATGTTTTGTAATCATTTTTCTATTTCCTCTCAGAATTCATTCCGAAACAATTATTTACATTTTTCCCCATGGAGTTTCTTTCATTATCTTTCATTATCTGAAAGTCCTTCGTTTATCGACTTTAATTATTATTTTTTCATTTTACATACATATCTATTATATCTTGTCAAAATTTAATATACAAATCTTAAATGTTAAGTGTACGAGGTGTGTTAAAAAAGTAAGGTGACTTTTCAATTTTCCCGGGCTACGTACATTCAAGTTTTAAATTTTTTGTTTTGTTGTGTTGGTACACTCGTCACGATCATATGTTCATAGTTTTGACTATATAGCTCGTGTTGTTTTTCTGGCAGAGGCGTAAAAGGTTAGAAGGGTTTGGTGTGCTCAGCGACTTTCTTCTTTCGAAAAAATGGACCAAGGAGTTTGCATTAAATTTTGTGTGAAAAATGGAATCCAGTGTACTAAAACTCTTGAAATGTTGACAGTTGCATACGGTGAGTCCACTCTGAGTAGGAAAAATGTATATGAAATGTACAAGCTGTTCCACGAAGGCCGAGATGATGTCGAAGATGAACCTCGCCCTGGACGTCCCAGCATGTCAACAACAGATGAAAACGTTCAAGCAGTGGAAGAAATGGTGTTGAAAAATCGCCGAATTACCATCAGAGAAGTT
>NC_046659.1:37003781-37006355 GCF_010883055.1 Belonocnema kinseyi
CAGAAGATGTGGACTGTGACTGCACCATATATCTAGTCGGGAGTGGTGCTGACTGAAAACAGATGATTTGCAGCGATTCGCGCGCCATCTGTTGGTCATTCTGAGGACTTATTGAACTACCCTCGTATTTTAAGTCTTTTTTAAAGATGTTTTTATGGATTCTAAACAATTTAAGTTTAAAATTAGAATTGAATCTCTTCCATTCTTCTAAATATTTCTTGAATTTACTGGATTATTTACGTTTTTTATAAATTTTTAATCTTATCAAATTGAAACATTTTGCTTTAAGATCTTCTAAACTCTTCTTTTAAAATTTAGGACATCGCTTGATGTGTTTCAAAATCTTTTTGAATTTTTTTAGTACATTTTTTAAAATAAAAATTATCAAAAATTTTCAAACTATTATTAGAAAAATACTTCTACTTTCCTAATATTTTCAGACCTTCTAATCTTGTAATCGTTAAAAATTATTCGAATTTTTCCTGATTATTTTTGAAAGTTTTTTTCATTTTTTATTGTTTCGAAATTTCTGAATATCTCGTAAATTTACTCAAATTTGAAAGCAAATTTTTCAAACCAAGATAAACATAACAAAAAATGGTGCAACAAAATGGCGCAAGAAGGCTTCATAAGAATGAGATTCCTTATTTGTTCTAAAATTATATAATATGGCAAAATTACGAAATAATTTTAAAAAATGGTGATCTTTTTTTTTAATTTTCTCTCAGAATTCATTCCATTTAATTTTTGGTTAAAAAATAATTTTGTAACTGAAAATCCAACTATATGTTTAAAAATTGAACTATTCTGTTGTAAATTCGATTGTGTTTTTTTTATTGAACATTTTTCAGTTGAAAATTAATTTCTTTTAACAAAAATTAAACTATTTTAAAATTAAATTTTTTTGAAATGACTATTTTGGTTGATAATTTAACTGTTTTGTTGAAAATTCAATTTTTTTGTTGTTGACAAAACATTTTCTTATACTAAAAGTTTAACTATATAATTTTTGTTTGGAAGTTCATCTATTTCTTTGGAAATTAAACTATTTTACTGAAAAATTGTTGGTTGTAAATTTATTTTTGAAACTGATAATGTAACCGTTTTTCGCCGAAAATTTATCTATATTGTTAAAAAAATTTTTTATTATTTTGAAATTGATTTTGAAAATTTTGAATTTCTGTTTTTGGTATAAAGTCATTGGTTTAAAAATTAAATTGTTTATTTGCAAATTTAATTTTTTGTTTGGAAATTTTAATATTTTGTTGAAACTTTTATTTTTTGGGGCTGATAATTATTTTTCAACTGAAAATTTATGTATCTAAGGCAATTCGGGATTTTAAAATCTGAATAGATTTGAGGAACAGCTAGATCGGCATTCGTGAAGTCGGGAGGGCTCGTGTTCCTGCTCATGTATTTTCGACTTTACATGAGGCTGGGCTTCGCAGCATTTAACAGAGCCGACTCACCGACACGCTAAGTTTAAATGCCTCGCTCCCATATGGGAGAGTGGTGGGGGCCGAAAAATCCCACGTTCTGGAGACCCTGGTTTTCTGTTAGAAGCAAAGTGGACACGATGTCACTTTAGAAATGCAATCTATAATTGTGCAGGGTCGTGTACCATAAAACTTACACACTGATGAAGGCAAAGAATTTTATAATTCACATTTTAAAGAACTTACGCAACAATAAGGACTCTATCTATACTTGAAAAAACTACAGAAATAGATCAGGAAAAGAACAAAGTTTAAAGTTGGTGACAGAATTCGAGTCAGCAAGCATAGACACGTCTTCGAGAAAGGATAGAAACCCAATTAGAGCACCGAGATATTCACTGTTGATCGTATTATGCTGACAAATCCAGTGGCATACACTCTCAAGGACTATCAAGATCGTCCCATCGCTGTCGGATTTTATGAACAAGAACTTCCTGAAATTAAACATCCAGACATTTACCTTGTAGAGAAAGTAATCAAGAAACGTGGCAGGAAAATATTTCTAAACTGGCTGGGCTTTGACAGTTCACACAACAGCTGGATAGATAAATCCGACATGTAATGAACTTTGTGTAATGTTGAATCAACTCTGCGAAATGTTGAATCAACGTTGAAATAATGTTGAAACCTTTCTGTGCAATGTTAAATTAACTTTAAACTAATGCTAAATTAACTATATTTAATGTTAAATTAACGTTAAACTAATGATGAAGTAGAGCTAAAATATTAAGTGTATGCTTATTTACAAATCGATTCAATTATCCACAAGAAGGTCTAACAGTTCATCGTCGCTTTCGGTTAAATTGTTGTCAATATCGTTTAAATTAATTTTGTATTGGTCCCATTCCAGTGCATCGGTATTGTTTCTCTGTAAAAATCTCTTGTCATCGTGTGGAAGCAATGCTATTTTGTTCTGCTTAACTGTCTCTAAGCTGTAAAGCCTTGATCGAATAACATACTTTGTTCTTGTTCGAATCAGTGTTGCCGCGTCGCTGGCGCTACAAATCCGTATGTTACTATAGCGAAGGGGTGGGAGTAAGCGCGGAAAAATCCGTATAAATCCGTATCGTGTATTTTT
>NC_046659.1:37006455-37019659 GCF_010883055.1 Belonocnema kinseyi
TTTCTGACCAAAAACAGCACCACAGTCATGCCTCAGCCTCCATATTCACCGGATTTGGCCCCCAGTGACTTTTTTCTTTTCCCAAAACTGAAGAGACCCATGGAAGGACATCGATTTTCAATGATTGAGGAGATAAAAATCGCATCGGTGAAAGAACTCAAGGCTATACCACAAAATGATTATCAGAAGTGCTTCGATGATTGGAAAAAGCGTTGGCACAAGTGTATTATATCTGAGGGGGATTACTTTGAAGGGGACAACATAAATATTGAGGAATAAATGAATATTTTTTGAGAAAACCATAAACTCACCTTATTTCTTAAACACACCTCGTATTTAAATACTAAAATTTTTAATGTTTCCAAATTTTTAGAAATAATTTAACAAATTTTATTTGTAATTAAAATAAACCTTTTTTAAATCTCATTCAACTTATTTCAAGTTGTCTTTTTTGAATTTTCAAAATTTGTGTAATTACTTATTCTGATGGGAAATAATTGAAGATCTTGCGATTAAAAGCGGAGATTCTACTTGAGAAGAAATGTGCTGAAAGAAATTTGCAAAACAATCATTCGAATTTTAATTTTAAAGACTGATAATTGTACACGATTTCAAGGCTCATCTTTCTTATTCTCCTACAAGAATTTTTATGTTTTTCAGTTTTTTAAATCAGTTTATCCTACGTTTCTTAAACCCTTCTGAAGTTTAAATTCTTTTTAATCTCATCAATTTCACTCAATATTTCTTAAATTTATTTGATCATTTACATTAAAAAAAAATTTTAATGTTATCGAATTAAAAAATGTGGATTTTAAAACCTTCTACACTCTTTTTCGAAATTTTAGGAAATTGTTTGATGTGTTTATAAATCTTCTTTGATTTTGTTTTAAAGCAGATTTTTCAAAATAAAAAATCATTTAAAATTTTCACAAGATAATTAGGAAAATAATTATTTTTTCCTAATCATGTCAGGTCTTCTAATCTTTAAAAATTATTCAAATTGTACTGATTTTTTTTATTTTGCAAAATGAAGAAAAATGCATTTAAAATTGTTCGGATACTTAAATTTTTTTTTTAATTTCTATTTGATCTATTTATTATGATCTTACCAAATTGAAACATTTTGATTTAAAATCTTCTACAGTCTTCTTTTTAATTTTGGGAATTCCTTTCACGTGTTTAAAAACCTTTTTTAATATTCTCATAAAGTACATTTTTTAAATCAAAAGTCATAAAACATTTTCCTACCAATCTTGAAAAAGTTCTGTTTTTAATCTTGTCAGACCTTCTAAGCTTTCCAATCATTATAAACTATTAAAACTTTTTCCTGATTTTCTTTGAAATTTGGCAAAATGAAAAAGATTGCCTTAAAATCTTTAGATTCTTTATTGACCATTTTAAACATAGTTTAAAATGTACTGGAATTTTTAAAAATTAATTTTTCGAAATAAAAAATTATATTAATTATTTGCAGAAACCTAAAAGAATTCTTTCCATTCTCGTGAAACCCTGAAAAATTCTTCTAAAAATCTTTACAAATTTTTATTATTTTCTAATCGTTTCAAAATTCCTGAATATCTCTTAAACTTACGCAAATCTGAAAGGACATTTTTTAAACCAAACCAATTTTTTTTAATGTGCAACAAAATTGCGCAAGAAGACTTAATAAGAATTAATATCCTTTTTTTCTAAAATTAAAGAACATAGCAAAATTGCCTGAACTTTCATTCTCTTGACACCCTGCGAAATTCAGTTTACTTAAACACACCTCCAAATAGCCAGTTACCCAGGAAAAAAGAATCCATGAAAAGACGACTCTGTGAATTGCGTATCTGTCATTTGCAGATTCAGAAAGTTAAAACAGAATCGGTTTGCGACTATGTGAATCGGTCATTTTCTCAAGCAGCTTCGAATCTGCCATGTACTGCAATGGCCATTTCAAGCAATGTTATATTGAATCAGTTTCCCTCTTTTTGAATGAGACCGACTTTTTTGTGGTGAAGCTGCCACATTTCACACGATTTTTTAAATTGATAAATTATTCCTTTTTCTATTTCAGTTATCAGTCTTTTACGGCATATAAGTTAGTCAATAAAATTATAATGACTAAAAGTCTTTAAAAAACAAATCAGCGGCAATTTTGAAATTCTAGTGGCAGATACGCAATTCAAAAGACATCGAAACCCATTAAACAGAAGTGAATGGATTTTTGTTTCCTGGGCAGCCACCGAAAACGAATCGTAAAATCGAGGGGGCTCGGGCTTGTGCATTTTCGGGTCTACAGGAGGCTGGCCTACGCAACATGTAGCAGAACCGACTCACCGACACGCTACGATCAGGGTTGTGTAGTGACGCGTCACTCGAGGTTTCTGACGAATTATACGTAAAAAATGTATTATAAGTTAAAAACCTGTAAAAACGTAATAAACATAATAAAGATGTTGGACACGGATAGAGCATAATATAACCTCACTTTTTAAAATTATGCTTATGTGTACCGACTTACATTGTTGTTGTTTATCAGAACTTCATTTGACATCAAAATATCACCAAGAATATCAAAACTGACACCACTCATTTTAGAATTATTATTTTGAATGCTTTCATCTAATTGCATCAGATTTTCTTCTAATGCTTTGATAATTATAACGCACTTTTTTCTGAAAAAAAGTTTTGAAATCAGCGAAAATCCTTGAATGATTTGTTTGTTTATTTTGAAGATATTTGCAGTTCGGATGGTGTGAAAATTTACCTGTGCCGTTTCTATTCATTGTCGAAGTTGTAGAATAATAAAATTTTTTTCATTCACTTTAAATTTCACGCATGCAACATAATATCGCATACCGCTACCGGCGCTATTTTAAAGTTATGGAACGAAATCTGATAATGTCGGCACCATCTTGAAAACGTACATTACATTTTGCAAAAAACTAAGGACGTAATGTATATACGTAAATCACGTTAAAAACCTCATGTAATTTACTTAAGGTATATTACTTGCACAACCCTGGCTACGATTGAATATGTCGCTCGCTGATAGGAGAGTGGTGGGGGCCGAAAAATCCCACGTTCTGGAGACACTGCAGGAAGTGCCCAGGCGTATTTGGGGACAATATCTATGACGGCAAGTACTTGCATGCCACGTCTCGTCTATACCACGCATTGTGCACGATGACGAGGATAATTCTTTCTAGAGGGTTTATGTAGTTCTGTGACTAGCAACCATTTTTCGGTTTCTATTCTCGAGTGCGTTTAATCGTGCGTACAACTGAGCAATGAGTTCAGTGTTGTGGACTGATAAATCTTGTTGGGTGTCAATCTGCAGAGTTTTCAGTTTCTCATACATTGATTCTTCGAGTATACGTATCAAATTATTATTGCATCCTGGCAAAGGTATTATAAACGTAGATGCGGTGCGCGCTGACAGTAACTTAGCTCAGACAAAAACCATTCGGATTGAAAGTAAATTTTTAATTGAAACATTTTTACATTTATAACTTTGCAAAACATGGTTATTTTAATAAATACCACAAATAAAGGTCGATGAGTAATTTATATTACGGTTTCATATATTTTCCATTAATTCTAAAATTATTACTTATAATTTTCATTCTGTATATTGTCTATATATAGTTCTTTAATATTATTTATTTTTATTTTTGTGATCTGCAATTTCTATGGATTTTTTTAGACTATTCGTCTAATAAAGTTCCCGTTTGTATTTTCCAATTTCTTAATTATTATATATTCTAACGTTTCTTTAAAAATATAATTATAATTCCAAGTGATAGGAAAATTGTTGTTTCGGTTTTTAGATGTTAAGACGGGAGTTCCAAGCCAGATTACCCTTCACATTGACAAACAAAATTAGACGAACAGAATTTCATTGGTATATTCATAAAAAATATCATGTTCCATAAAACATATTTTAAAATAAACTTTAAATTATTATAATTACTACAGCTTACTCGAAATATATATAATTCAAATTATTTCTTAAATTTTTCAGAAGTTTTAAATATATTTATAATGATTCCCATTTTGTCGTAAAATTTATGTAAAATTCTGCAAAAAAATGCTAGAATAATGAAATTCTGGACAGTTTCTTTATTCAAAAATATATTTGTTCAATTATTGTTATTTTAAATTCTAACAATAATTTTTAGAAACTTTAAAAATTAAAACAGTTTTTTCTTTGGTATAAGCATTTTATTATTCTATTAAAAAAAAAATTAATCGTTCAAATATGGGAGTTTTCTAGCCCGGATATTGTATAATTCGGAAATATTCTGTCGGCAATTCTCAAATTCGGTAAGATTGTAAATTGTCGAGAATTTTCCAATTCGGAACTTTTATATTTCGAAAATGTTATAATTTCGGAATTAAAAAAAAAAATTAAAGAAAAGAAAAAGAAAATTCCCGTCGAATTGGAGAATTCACGAAAAAGAAAATAAATAAAAATCTGGACAATAAGATATTACCGAAATTGAAAAATTAATAAAGAAAATGGCTGAATTATAAAATATCCGAACTAGAAAATTCATGAATTTAAAGAATTCAAAACATTGTTTATTAAATATTATTTATTTAAACTACAATAATCGAATATATATTTCTCTATGAAAAATTTTGTTTGAAAATTTGCATAGTATTTGAGAAAAATATAAAAAATTTCTGAGAAATCGAATTTATTATTAATAAAAAAAAAATAAATTTTGATATAAATCGTTGTTGAATTGAATCCTGCAAAGTTTATTTCAAAAATGTTATTATGTAGGTACGAAGAAAATTTAGGCTGAACATTTTTTTATTTCCAAGCGCACGTGTTTTTTAATGTATTTTTTAATACAATTTTTATAAAATTATTATTCAGGTGCCGGAGATTTCATTTTTTGTCAATTTTCGTTCATCCCTTTCGGGAACTTTTTCAGTGGTGCCGTATTTTTATACCTCCTCTTAAAATTATGTAATTTTTTAAAATAAAAAGTCAACATTTTAAAATCATGAAAAGTATCAATTCTCTTTTAAATTATTGCAAATCTTTTGAAATATTCTTAGAAACTCTCTTTGAGTTATGTACTTTTTCGAAATAAAAAAATCATTTTAAATCTACCCAGAAATTTTAATTTTTTTCATAATATTTCAAAATTCTTGAGAAGCTCCAAATTTTGTTCTTTTCTTTGAAACATGCGGAAACCTCTCGCGTATTTGATTTTTTATTTAAATTAATGATTATTTAACTGTTCTTTAAGAATAAAAATGAAATACTTTTACCTTCGAAATGCAAATAAAAAAACAATTATAATTGTAACATTTAAAGTTTAAATTTGTCACTCTGAAATTGTGAACATTCATTTTCAAATTGTTTACTATTGAAAATTGTTTTTTTTTAATTTCCATACTAAATAGATTAAAAATGGAATATTTTTTACTGAAATAATACTTCAAAAAGATTTTGAAATTGAACAAAAGTGTTCATTTAAGAAGCCATTAATTCAAACGTTTGCACTTGTGTCACTACTAAGGCTTTTGAATTAAATTAGTTGAAATTTTAAGGGAATAGATCTAGAATCATCTTGTAAAATCAATCACTGTTAAATTTTTAATACTCGAACTGCAGTTCAATTTTCAAATTTACTATAATTTCCCGATTTGTCCCGGTCGCAAGTCTAGCTTAATATTTAGAACAACTTTCATTTTTTTGAAATAGTAATTTTTCGGCTCTAACATACGGGACAATCATTTTATTCTTTGAAAGATTTTCTACAAATCTTGTTGATAATTTTTACATTCTCATCCAAAATGAGAAGGTATTAGTTTTTTATGAAAAATGACTTTTTCAGATTTTATCAAATGTCGACGTTCTGAGGCCCCTTGAGTCAGAACAACAAGTTTTTACGTCGGGGTCTGTTTGTCTGTCCGGCGTCGTCGTTGTTGTCTGTATACCGGGTAACTTTCGGAAGACTGGTCGGATTTAATTGGGCGTTGACTTTGATAACTTTTTTTTTTGATAAAATCAAACTTACCAAAGTCAAACGATTTTCAAAATCCAGAAAACCAAACGAAAATGGACATTTGCAGCAAAAAAAAGCTTGATATGGAAAAAAGTCAAAAGTCGAAAAACGCTACTTTGTCAAGGCCCCATGATTATTGTATCACATTCTCATCTATAATGGGAAGAGTTTTATGCGAAAAATGACTTTCGCGAAAAACAAGTCAGAAAAACAAGTTTTTACGTCGTTATCTGTCTCTCTGGCGTCTACGTCGTCTTTCTTATTTATGTTGTGGTTGTCTGTATATCGGATAACTTTCGAAAAAATAGATTAGATTTTGCTTTGACACACAGTTTTTTCATTTTAAGAATTGTACGCAGAAATTGTACTATTTTTATTTTTATAAAAAATATTTTTCTTCAATTAAATTGTTGCAATAAAAGTGGTTCGAAGAGATTTTTAAAAAATCTTTCGAGGAATAAAATTAGTATTTATGGGCCGACAAATGTTTTTTTTTTACCGAATCTGGCTTTCGTCTAAATTTTTCCAGTTGTTTTTACTATAGTACAATTTACGTTTGTATCTCGGGCGAAGAAATCCATTCTATTGTTTGACAAATATTCTTTGTAAGGCAATATTTTTCACAGAAAATTACCCCAAGTGACCTTTAATTATAATTTTATAAACGTGAAAAAAACCACATTTCAATGTTTTCTATGAAAAACACAATCCCTGAGTGACAGAACGAAATCGGAAACAATAAGAGTCAATTTATTCAGCAACAAGCTTTTTGAACAAAAATGACCTTGAGTGTACCTTTTAATATATATTTGCTAATTGTTACAAAAGTCAGGCGTTATTTTCTTACAACAAAAAAATAATAATCTGGGGGGGGGGGGGTGACAAATGATAAAAAAATTAATAAAACTTATAGTTGTACGATTTTAATTTGTAACTAAATAATTTGAAAGGTTTCAATCTAAAGTGATTGAACACTTTCCATTCGAAAATGCAGATGACATATTTAAATTGCTCTAAATTTGAAATTATTCAATATACTGAAGACTACAAATTTAAAATGTCTCAACTATTAAGGCTTTTAATATTTTTGAAATCGCTGTTCTGAAGACTAAATAGCACTTATACTTTTATTAAGAAATCACAACCAAAATTGTTTAAAAAAGTTTTTAAAGGAGTTTTAAAACCTTAAAAAAGGTCAGAGGTTTTAACAGTTCAATATATGTGATAGAACCTCTTTAAATTTGAAATTAGTCTATACTTTTTCATGTTTGAGCTACAATTATTTAATTTTAGAAGTTATAAATTACAATCGTGAAAAACAAATAAAATGTTTTAATTAATTTATATTCAAAACAAAAAACCGTTGTATAATTCAATCTAAATGCAGCTGCAAACATTTAATTTGAAATGCGTTGAATTCAATGTATATTTTAAAAAGATAACTGAAAGAAAAGGATCGTCTTTCAAAAGAAGCGAAAGAAATTGACTCGCTGGTTTGCAAATGAACATGGAAAACGGGGTATTTCCGCAATTGTAAATTCTAAATTAAAACTTTTTCGCGTTGTAACAATTTCGAATCCCTGAATATTATTTTTGATCTAACCTATAACTTATAACGAAAATTCAGACAATAAGGCTGTCTTCTGAAAAGGAAGCAATTTTAACGTTAAAATTCAAGTTCTTAAACTGAAGGCCTAAAATTTTCAAATTTTACAATTAGTGTTGTGTAAATTGAATTGGTATCTTAAAAGAGTATATATAGATCTTACATTAGTTTTTAAATTTTCTGAAGTTTCCCTTTTTTACATACCTAGATGTCAAGAAAGCCTACCCAATTTTTCCAAATTTTAATCACTTATTTTCTAAGACAAAATCACCCCCGTTTACCAGTGACTGAAATAGATTAGAAAAAATTGCCAAGATCCAAGAGTAACAATTGGATGGACAGCCATTTTTTAAATTTTTGATTGTGATTATATTTAAATTTGTGATATCAAAAATTTCCATACAATTTTTTGGATAAATACTGTAGGAAAAAATCAACAAGATCGAGCGCCGAAATTATAATTAGAGCAAATTTTCTGTAATTCTATAGAGACGGCTGAAATATCCCGAAAAATAAAATTCCCGACTCGGTAAAACTCTCTGCCCCGAAAAATACATTCCAAAACTAATAAAATTCCTGAACAGTTTATAATATTAACGAATTTGAAAATTCCCAAATAATAAAACTCCAAATAAAATTGTTTCTTAATCAATAATAATTATTTATTAAAAATACGATAATAAAATATTTTATCAAATAAATTTTTTTTTAATATTTAAAGTGTTAAAAATTATTGTTTGAATTTAAAATTAAAATCATACAAAAAATGTTACCGACAAATTAATATACAAAAACACGTGTTTTTAAATTAACATTTCGATTTTTCGGAAGAACTTTTGTGATTTAAAAAATACTATATACATTTTCAACCAAAATATCTTATCCAGAAATATATTTTGTTTTAATTATTTTAATTTTAAATTTAAACAATAATGTTTAAACACTTCAAACATTAAAAAAGTTATTTCTTTGGTATAAATATGCAAAAGTTAACCTTATTAAAATACAAAGGTAAACTGCAAACGCAACATAATTTTTTAGTACAGTTTAGGTTTTCAATTTTCGCAACTTTTTTTCTTGCAAAGGTAAATACACAAAATTAAATACATTTCAGATTGATAGGAAATTTTAGAAGTAACTTTCAATATTTGAAAATTAACTTCATTAAGCAAAAATTATAAACGCTTACTGAAATTCATATTCTTTGATACTTTTCAATGTGAAAAATTCACAGTTGAGCCGCCTTGTATATAAACAGATTTATCGGATTGCCTGAAAAAGGAGATCGAAATCGAATATCGCGCTCGAAAAACAAAACACTCGCATGCATCTAATTCCCACGTGCCAGATTATGCAGTAGCCATTTAATGGTTTTATGCAAATCTTTGATCAGATAATCTGATTATTTTGTTTACAAAAATTATCAAGTGAATCAAAATGTCATCAGTTAATCATTGTGCTTACTCAGGATGTACAAACATCAGAGGTGAGAGTGTGATTCTCTTCTGCTTCCCGCACAAAAACGACCCGAGATATGAGGAGTGGTGTGACAATGCCGGTAAGAAATTATAAATTATTATTCTTTTTGCTTGATATTTAATATAAAATTGTATTTTTAATGTATCCAGGTATCTTAGCAAACTTTTTTTATTATCTTGAAGGAAGTGTATACACGTACCGAAAAATCAGGCTATTCATACGGAAATTTCGGTACAAAAAGCTCTTTTTTGAGCTCCACCACTTCGTATCGAAAAAATCCGGCTATTTGTACCAAAATTTTGATACAAGCAACCTCAGTCTAGCTTGAAACCTTTCAAAATGATTAGAAAACCTGAACATTTTATTTCAAAATAATAAACAATTCCAATTTGTTTAAAACCCTTTCAAATCTTTTTAAATTATTTTTGAATTTTGTTCAGAACTATTAAATATCTTATTCAGTAATTCCCATTTTTCTAAATTGATTGTAAAATCTTGCAAAAAAAATTGTCTCAAAATCTTCAATATCTTTTTTTGCAATTTTGTAAATCTTGAAAGTTTTACAATATATGTAAACATTTTCAAATTATGTAATTTCTCAAAATAAAAATTCAACGTTTAATTTAAAAATCATCAAAAATCTCACATTTGTTTCAAATATGTTGAAATCTTCAAACTATATTTCAAATTTGTTCAAAACTTTTAAGTATATTTTTAAATGATTCGCGTTTTTCATAAAAGTTTTGTACAATTCTACAAGAAAATTACCTCGAATTCTTGCAAGTTACTTTTTAGTACAATTTTGTATATTAAAAAAAAATTCCGGATTCATACAATTTTCGAAATTATAAAATTGCTGAAATATGAGAATCCCGAATTTTAAGACTACCGACAGTTTATAATATAGCCGAATTTCAACATTTTCGGGAAGAAAATTGTAAAATTTAACAAAATCTGAACTAGAAGATACCATAAATTGAAAAAAATTTTAATAAATATTATTTCATTATTAAAAATACAATAATCAAATATTTTTATCATGGAAATATTTTTTAAGGTTTACAAATTTCGAAATTATTCTTTCAATTTAAAATAACAATAATTATATGAAAACAGTATAAAAATAAATTTAAAAACCTATCTGCTTCGAACGCAACAAACGCTCTTTTCACTTTTTTTTAAATTAGTGATTCAATTTTGGAGAATTTTTTTTTTAACTTTGTAAATAATATGCAGATTTTCAAAGAAAATGTTTCCTTCAGAAATATATATTTGTGATTATTGTTATTTCAAGTCCAAACAATAATTTAAAATAAATTTCAATATTAAAAAAGTTGTCTTTTACATAAATATAAGTAAAGAAAATCTGGCCGCCTCGGGAGTAAATTCTCTATGCGTGCTGCGCGCACGACTCGCAAGTTTTAGCGCGCCTAGGGCGCGCAACTGTTGGTTCGCGCTCGATAATGTGTTTATCTCGCGCTACGCGCTCGATATTTGTGCACACACTTTTTAAAACTAAATATGAAAGCATAGACAACAGTAATTTGATGACTGTAAATTCTCTTTTGTTAAAGCTCCTTTGGCTTTAATGAACACATTCTCATAACGTATCTCGTGCTTCGCACTCGAGTTTATCCCTGAAATTTTATACCATTCCCATAAATGTATATCATTATAATTGATAACTTGCATTGGTTTCAAAACAGGCAAAGTTTCATTGTCTCGATTTAAAAAAAATGCAAATTCTTTAACAAAAATTTTGTCATTTAACGTTTTATTGCAACTTTTGTCGTTATTCCATAAACTGAATTTGCATATTTCCAATGTTTGCTTTATGATTTCAACTTTACACATACGATCTACTAAGCAGCCTCACCGTTTTTTAACTTCTAAACTATTTGTTGCATGAAAAAATTTAACTTTTGTATTTTCCATTATTTTGTATCTTGTCAAAATTTGAATTTTTGATTTATCAAGAATATTCAAAAAGTTATGATAATCTTCTAGGGCATTTAGAAATCAAACTTTTTCTTCTCTTGACATTTTTTCATATCGTTCGTTAATTGGCTTAAATGGTTTATTTTTGTGTGTTTTTTGGAATTTCGTAAATGCTATAACTCTAATCATTTTTAATTTTATGAAAAAGGCATTAGAATAAATTGTTTGACTTTTTAACTACTATGAATATCCGTACAGAGAATTCTGAGAGAATACCTTCTCTGATGAGAATGTAAAATAAAACCATAATTAAAAATTTGTTTGCTCTACCTTCGGTGAACAAGTGTTATCTATTTATTTTTACTTAGCTTCTGTCGTGTGTCGAAAAATTTTATTTTTGTATTTTCAATGTTTTTTATAAATAAATATTTTTTGGTGTACAATGTTCGTTTTGTCATTTTTTGCCTATGTTGAATAATTTGACCACAAAATGCAATTTTCGATTTTTGGTTAGTGTTTGTGCGGCAAAAATTGGAATTTTCAATTTTTCGAAAAATTTCAAAAAGTTTATATGATAATCTTGTAGGGCTATAGAAAAGTAACATTTTTCTTTTCAAGTACTATGAACAACTGTGCAGAGAATTTTTGAATCATGAAAAAGTGCGTACTCTAAAATTGTCAAAATGGGCTCACTTTTAGTATTTCTATTCAAAATGCCTGACGAACGAACTTGCGGCATTTAGCTTAGGACATTAAGCGAGTGTACCAGAGGCCAAATCAAAATTAACTTTTTTCAACTCTTGAATTTTTCCCACGTCACTCTTTGTTTGTCTTAAAATGCTCATTTTCGTTTAGTGTTTTGTACTTTGAAAATGCTTGGACTTTCGTCATTTCGATTTTATCAAGAAAAGGCGTAAGAATAAATTGCTCGTACCTTTGTCTACTATAAATAGCTATTGATAGAATTTTTAAATGTTGAAAAAAGTATTCTCAAAAATTTTTAAAACACTCATTTTGAAATTTTATCAAAAATGGCTGGCTAACGAACTCGATGTTTCTTTTTGGTCCCTCAAACTGTTATAAAACTCTGCATGAAATGACCTAAAAATCTGCCAAATTTGTTTTACAATTTTTTTAATCTGTTTAAATGTTTTGAAATATTTTTAAACATTCTCGTGAAATTATCTAATTCTTATTTTTAAAAAACTCACATTTTATTTTGAAATCATCACAAACCTAAATTTTTTTCAGACCATCCAAAAAACATGTTACAAAGACTTCCAATTTTCCTGAAATTGTTGAGAAATCCTAAATAAATTGCCTAATAATCACCCAAATTTTATTCACAAATTTTGAAATGTTTTTAAACGTTTTCTTAGAATTACGTGATTTTCAAAATAAAAATTCAAAATTTCTCCTGAAATTATTTTCTACATTTTTTCATAAGTTTCAAATATCCTTACACAACCATTATAAGTTCTCTTTCAGTTGTTAGGATATTCTGAAAAAATTGTCTCATAACCTTGAAGATTTTTTAAACCAATTTTGTAAGTATTTTGAAATGTTTTGAAATATTGTTAAACATTTCATTAAAATTAAGTAATTTTTGAAAAGAATAAGTCAAAGTTCGATTTCGAAAAGATCAATATCCATAATAAAAATAATTTTTTTTTAAATATTTTCAAATTATTTTTGAACTTTTTTCACAACTTTTAAATATCTTTCAAATTGATTCCATATATATTTTGCAAACAGTTTTGTTAATTTCTTGAGATATTTTACAATGTTTTCGAGCGTTCTTTTAAAACTGTAATTTTTGAAATAAAAGATCTAAATTTGATTTTGAAATCGTCAAAAATCTCAATATTCTTTTTAATTACTTTAAATGTTTTCAAATTATTTATTTTTTCTGGACTTTTAAATATCTCTTGAAATGATTTCCATTTTTTCTAAAATTTTTGTAAAATCCTGCAAAAAATTGCTTCAAAATCGCCCACATTTCTTACAGTTTTTAAAATGTTTTGAAATACTTGTAAACATTACTTTTAAATTATGTGATTTTTGAAGCAATTGTTTTCCAGATTGCGAGGAGGCAATGGATTCAACTCAAGCCCCACGTGTCGAATGGTTCGTTTGACCTTTCAGATCTTGGTTTCTGTGAAGGATA
>NC_046659.1:37019759-37022263 GCF_010883055.1 Belonocnema kinseyi
AAATATGATCTTCCTGAACTCAATTAAACACGTGGAACTATTCAAGACGATGATCAGGATGGCAATGAAACCGTCAATGTAGGCGGCAGTAATAATGAAACGGCCTTCGCTGGGATTAGTACAACAGTTGAAGAACAATCTGTGACATTCTTTGCAAAAAATTGCTTCAAAATCGTCCACATTTCTTACAGTTTTTAAAATGTTTTGAAATACTTGTAAACATTACTTTTAAATTATGTGATTTTTGAAGATAGAATTAAGAAAATTTAATTCTGAAATTATCCAAATCTCAATTTTCTTTTGCATTTTTTGACATCTTCTCCAATTATGTTTCACATTTTTCAAAAATTTTACATATCTTTTAAAATGAAACACAGTTTTTCTTAAATTTTTGTGAAACCCTGCAAAAAATTGCCTCTAAATTGTTCAGATTTTGTTTTACAATTTTGTAAATCTTTGGAAACGTTTTAAATAAAAATTCAACACTTTTATTTTCAAGTTACAAATGAATAAAGGGAACAATTATTATTCTATATTTAACATTGTATATAGAAACTCAATTGGACATAAACATTTGTTGAACTACTAAGACTTTTGAATGTAAACATTTCAATTTTTAAATTAAAATATGTAAATTTTTTAATTGTGAACAGATCCATAATAATGTTGTAAAATCAGTTGCTGTTTAATTTTTAATATTTTTAATTCACTATTGAAGTTCGACTCCTAATACTAAGACCTAAGTTTTTGACATATTGATAAACATTTTTTTACAGGATTGCGGAAGGGAAATTCCGTACAACACGTTTGAGGCTATGCCACCTTCACTTCCGATCTGCAGATTTCACGACTCCTGCCCCTCATCAAAAGTTGCTTCGTACTGCAGTTCCTATCCACTACCATCAAGTGGATGAGTATATGCCAGAGTTTGACAAATAATCTGCAGAAAGCAGATACGAGGTAAGTAGCATTAATCCCCAGCACCTCTTGCAAAGGTTTTTTAGGAAGAAATTGAAGTCAGGCTACGAGCAGAACATGGAATGTCACCAACAAAGTTGAGAAAGTTGGCGAGATCAGCAATGCCGATAGAATGCTAATGTTGCAAGCTGAGAATAACATGCTTCGTGCTATGCTCTCAAAACAGACTACACAAAAAAGTGCAAACGCAAAGCCCACACAGTCTGAAGAAGAACCGCCTAAATTCGACCTTGACACATTTTTGGATGAACAGAAATGTCCAGGAAAAGCTACGCAGGGCAATGATGAAACTGCAGCTTAGACCTCATACCAAGTGGAAGGAACATTATTTGTCGAATGAAAGATTTTTGTCTATTCTTTGGCATTACCATTCGGCATCTGCATATGAAAGAATGCGGAAGGCAGGTTTGATGCTGCTACATCCCAGAAGTGTGGAAACTTGGATTGCTAACAACGAGGTATATCCTGGATTTCTTTTTCTCTCGATGGCAACTTTGACAGAATTCTTGAAAAAATGGCCAGAATGTGCAAGAAGTTGCGTGGGAAAAATGGATGAAATGGAAATCATGGAGCGTTTGGAGTACGACTCCAAGATGAATGGCGAGTCATAATTTTGTACGTTTTAGCCCATAACAATGTTTGCGCAGACAACATAGTAACTCTAATGTGACAAACTTGTGACAAAGCCGAAGAATGCGGTGCTGGCGTTAAGCTTTTCGTTTGTGACCAAGGAAGTCCTAACAGATCAGCTTATACAAAACTGGGAATCACTGAAGCAAAACCGTTTTTCCTGCATGGAGAAAAAAAGATCTTGACGTTTCATGATTTCTGTCACAACATAAAAAACCTTGTTAGTGCTTGGCAAAGGTACAGGATCCTTATAATTGAGGAGGAAGTTTCTTTCCAGGACGTTATTGACACTTGGAAAGCTGACTCTGCAAATGAACTTTCGAATATGCTTGGGCATACATACAGAGAACAGCTGTTTCCGAACAATTTTCAAAAGCAGAATGTCATAAATTCCTTCCAATTAGTGAGTGAAACACTTGCATCAGCCATGAAAGCGGCGAAAAAATCAAATGTGGCAGGAATCAAAACATCCAAAACGATCATTAAGTCGATATGGTTTGTGGATAAGATGAATGTCGTGGTAGGCGTTTGCAATAGTAGCAATGTTTACGACAAAAATCCCACGAAACACCCTCTGTCTCACGAAAATCCTGAATGTATTGAAGTTCTAGAAAACTGTCTGATATGGGGACCTGCTATCCACCTGAAAAGTAAATCAGGAAAACTGGCAAGGTTACCTTGTTTCCAAGCCCTTGAGGGTACTGTGAGAGGTTTACTGATTCTTTACCGGGATATGGTTTATACCTGCATTTCTTTTCAGCTGTGCACAGTCATTTGCAATACGGATTCCGTCGAGCAATTGTTTTCCAGATTGCGAGGAGGCAATGGATTCAACTCAAGCCCCACGTGTCGAATGGTTCGTTTGACCTTTCAGATCTTGGTTTCTGTGAAGGATA
>NC_046659.1:37022363-37033860 GCF_010883055.1 Belonocnema kinseyi
AAATATGATCTTCCTGAACTCAATTAAACACGTGGAACTATTCAAGACGATGATCAGGATGGCAATGAAACCGTCAATGTAGGCGGCAGTAATAATGAAACGACCTTCGCTGGGATTAGTACAACAGTTGAAGAACAATCTGTGACATTCTTTGCAGGTTGGAACGCCTTCAAAGTTGTCAAGGAATATAAGTGTGGTGACTGCCTCTCTGACAAAGCAGATCAAGGGGACAGAAATGACACGTATATTAATTGTCGAGAGTACAATACCCAAAAAAGCTGGCAACTGATTCCATTGAGGAGGCCGACAGATCCATTTCGTGACATTGCAACAATCAACTTGCAAACTTTCGTCACGAAATTTAAGCCACGTATACAGAAGGAAAGAATAAGAGAAAATTTATTGAAGTTTGCTATAGCGGATGTAAGCAAGGTTTTGGAAACAGGTTTTTGGAAACAGGTCAGAAAAAGAGGCAAAACTGTGTAAGCAACGTGAAACAGCTGAGAAAAAAGGAAAAATACTGTTGCAAAAGAAGCTGGCCTACAGGCTTTAAAGCGACCTTTAGAAGAGGAAGCAGATGCAGAAGCAAAGGATCCAAAAAACTGCAGATTTTCCCGCAAACTTCGAATTATGAACCATATGTAGAAAGTATATTATATTAAAGACAAGCCAAACTGTTTCGCTTGTTGTGTTGTAGCTAATATGTTCTGCAAAGATTGTTATAATACTAAAATTATTTTATCTGAAAAAGTATATATAATTTATTCCGATTGTATTAGGTCAAAACACCTAATGCAAAGTTACTTTTGTATTAGGTCGAAATGCCTAATGCGAAACTAAATGTGCCCTACTTTGTAAAGTAGAACACAATATTTGCTCTTCATAAGCAAACCATTTTATATGACAAGATCCAGGAGTCAAAACTAGAATTACAACAAATTTGGAAAATTTGGATTTTGGTTTGTAATGCAGAATTGTAAGTAATTTTCCATTTTTTTTCTAATGTATTTTCATTCTTAAAAATTCCATGCATGATTCAAAATAATTTCCCGCATAATGAAATATAAAAAAATGAAATTCCCGAACAATAAAATTTCGAAGCGTTTATAATATTACCGAATTTTTAAATTCTCAAATAATAAAATTTCCTAATTACAAAATATCCGAATTAGATTATTCCTTAATTGTACAATTTTAGAACTTAAATAATTTAAACAAAATTTCTTAACACATTTGATTTATTTATTAAAAATGCTTTAATAAAATATTTTTAACAATGAAACTTTTGTTCAGTATTTAAACTTTTATCAAATTATTGTTTTAATTTAAAATAAAAATATATCTATAAAACTGGTATAAAAAAATTAATATAACAACACGTGCCGATAAAAGAAAAAAAATTCTCGTCATTTTCTTCGAAATGAGCACTGGTGTATCTCGAAGTTTGTTTTTAAGTTTAATAAAAATTAAATATTCGATTTTTTAGACATTTTTTGCAATTTAAATAGTGCTACTATGTACACATTCAATGAAAATTGTTTACCCAAAAATATATTGTATTCAATTGTCCTGTTGAATTTAGGCAATCATTTCTAAAAACTTTAAACATTACACAAGTTTTTCCTTCGGTATAAGTATTTGATCATTTTAATTTAAAAATATTTATTTAGAAAAGACAAATTTGTTCAGAACTGATTTATTCTGAAATTCCTTCTCAGTTTCTTTTTTTAAAGAAAAAGGTAAGATTATCGATGAAGTTTTTTATAATTTTTTAAAAAGACTACAAAAAACCTGTCTCGTGTTTCAAATCTTGAAATAATTCTATATATTCTTAAATGCACTAAAATTTCTCTTCAGTCTATAGAAATCAAAATTAAACTTCAAAGTTCAAAAAATTATAAATTAAAAAATCATATCTATCATTTGTACAAACATGAAATTATTACGAATTATAATAATTAAGATTTAACAAGTATAGTCATAATTACCTTTCTGAGAGTATTTTGCTCTCGAAATTTAGTTTATTCATTACCATCATATTGGTGCTTCTGTCATCATTTTTTTCATTGTTTATGCCAAATATGTAATTCCGAAGTATCAAGAAATTGCACTATTCATTATTACATATTCGGATGTTCCGTGTTTACTGTAGCAATACATGTCAAACTTTTCTCACCTCAAAAAACTTTCTACTGCTTTACCGTCATATTTTACGAAGAATGAGAAAACAAGAATTCGACTTTGTAGTACGGTGAGGGCAGCACCTCGATAGGGTAGAAAATGTGATGTCCTATATATATAATTCCCTACTCTAACACCCCGTACCACATCTGCGTTTGATCCTTATCTACGTTTTTGATCCTGGCCATTGGGAATTGTTGAAGAAGTCTTCCCTGGACGTGATAACGTCATTCGTGTAGCAACAGTTAGAACTGCAACAGGAACTTTTCGTCGCCCTGTGATTAAACTCTATCGCCTACTAATGTGTGATGACAAGGAGTCATCAACGAGGAGAGAAAATATGCCCGTTTGAAGTATTCAACTCAATCTCGAACATTCGAATTATGGAGGTTATCGATTTATCGATATTTTTTGTTGCTACTCCCTTTTTTATAGGACGCGTAGTTTTGGCTTCATTCGTTAAAAGCAGCATCAAAAATAGAAAAATTAAATTAGTAGATAAACTATACAAGCTACAAAAAAATAAACACACGAAATTTTTTCGTTGAAAAAAGAGCCATTAATTATGTATGAATCATTTTTCAATAGAATATTTTGTTTTTATTTTAATCATGAAAAATAACATTGACAATAAAAAAAATTAAAATTTTTAGAAATAAGACGTAAAGTACGAAAACAAATGAATCAACAAACATTGTGCATTTAAAAAATATTCACAAAATTTTCATAAAGTTTTGTCATAAAAATACATTCAAAATGCAGAAAAATTAACTTTCTGGAAAAACGACACAAGCTACAATAAGATTTTAACTAATAAAATTTTTCACCTAAATTATAACTCCAAATTTTCTTAAAACCACTTCACGGTGGGCTGCGCATTTTTGTTTCGTAAAAAATAACATTCCAAATAAACAAATTAAATTTGTGGAAAAACGACACAAGTTACAATAAAATGTTTTTACATTCACATCAGAGAATATAGTAGATTTGAAGAAAATTTTACCCGCGCCCCTTTTTTTGTCAAATGTCCACGTTTTGAGACCTTCTATGTGTCCGTAGATCTTTAGTCTGTTAACACAAAAACTTTCAAAAGAATTGAAAAATTTAATCGGCACTTAAAAAGGATCTACAAATTTCTTATTATTCACTTTTTAATAGGACGCGTAGTTTTTGTTTTATTCGTAAAAAACAACATTAAAGATAAAAATTAAGTTTTGGGCAAAAGACGCAAGCTACGAAAAAAATTCGTTTGAAATTGAGTCAATTGTGATTATCAACAGGATTTTAATTATTGCCGTGATGTACTGAGTGAAAAATAGTGTATCATTATATATACATCTATACACAGAAAGTTAATCCTTATAATTTTTTAATTGTAAATAATTTTTGAAATAGATCCATTGAGAGGGTCTAAATTGGCCCTGAAACATAAGGGTTCCCCAGTGCCTAGTAGTATAAAAAAGACGAACGAAAGAAAAAGTTCGAGGTTTGTCTTTTTTGATATTTTCATTGCATTATTTAAATTAAAATAACAGTTTTTCAAATCAAACCTCAACACAATCAATTTTTTTTGTTAGTTCTATTAAAAATCTGAGTTTCTCTTAATGTCTCGATTCTATAATATGAGTAATTTTATTTAAAGTTGAAATTTTTCATGTTGTCCTTATTTTTTAAGATAAATACCTCTTGAGAAGAAAAATGAAAAAATCAGGAATTTATCTTTTGTAGTGAAGTATTAATCTTCTTGATGACTAATTCAACTTTCTGGCTAAAAACTCATTTCATTGGTTGAAAATTCAACTATTAATTAAAAAAATCCTTAAAAAATTTTTAATTTGGTTGAAAATTCTTCTATTTTGTTCAAAATTATACTTGCTGATCAAAAATTGAATTCTTTGATTGAAAATTAATTTTTTTAACGAAAAATTTAACTGCTCCATGTGTTGACAGAAATTTATCCTGCTTTGGTAGAGATTTAATCCTCTGTATTGAAAATTCGTCTGTTTGGTGAAAAAAATAAATATTTATTTAAAAATTCAAAATAAAATAATTTTTGTTTGAAATTAAATATCTAACTATTCCATGTTTGATACAGCATTTATATTCTCTAGTTAAAGATTCAGCTATTTGGTTGAAAATATCTGTATTTTGTTAAAACTTAGCATTTTTTGGTAAAATATTAATCTTCTTGGTGAATAATTCACTTTTTTGGTTGAAACTTGATTTCCTTAAGGAAGTTTTGTCTTTCCTTAAAAATTCCGTTATAAATTCAAAGTTTCGTTGAAAATCCATATATTTAGTTAAAAATTAATTTTTTTACAGAGAATTAATCTCCTTCTTTGAAAATTGATTTCTTCGATTAAAAATTACTTATTTTCATAAAATTATTTCTTTTTATTGAAAATGTATCTATTTTCATAGATATTTATTCTTTTTGGTTAAACATTCATCTATAATAATCAACTCTCACACACGTATCGGAATGTACTATTTCATACTAAAAATGTAACTATTCCATCTTTAGTAAAACATTGAGCTTTTCTGTTCGAAATCCTAATATTTCGATGAACATTTCAATATTTTGTTTAAATTTAATCTTTTATGGGAAAATATTAATCTTCTTGGCGAATTATTCACCTTCTTCGTTGAAAATTTATTTTCTTGAGATAGGTTAAAAATGCCTGGAAAATTCCTTTATAAATTCAAATTTTTAGTCGAAAATTAAACTACTATTTTATTAAGAATTCACCCACTTTGCTGAAAATTTGTCTTTTATTGTAGAAGATTCATCTTTTAGTTTGAAAATTCATCTACTGAATTAAAGATTTTTTGGGTTAAAGATTATTTTAGTTCAAAATTAATTTGTTTCCGTAAAACTTTAACAATTTCGTTAAGAATTAGGGTTTTGTTGGAAATAAATTTTTTTAACTAAAAACTTCAAGGCTCCATGTTTGGTTTGACATTAATCTTCTACAGTTCAAAAATCAACTATTTCGTTGCAAAAAATTCTATTTTTTATGGAAAATGTATATTTTCACATTCTCATCACGAAAAGTATTAGGGTTGTGTGAAATTTTACTTCCCCCCTCCCCCCCAATAAAATATCATGGTAATCTGTGGAATCATTGAAATCATCTTATATATCGTTGCTGCAATGCTTTATAATAAAAAATGGATGCCTAATTATAGCTCTTCTGCGCTTCTTGTTGGCATATGTATTATTTTTAATGTAAAAATAATGCAATGATTATTAATAGAATATTTTATAGAGAAGAAAGGGCCTGATAATTTTTAAAATTTATTAACAGATATTTAAAAATTATTTTAAATATGACACATCTGTTCAGACTTTCATATATATGAAAAAACAATGCGTGTTCTGAAAGAAGTTTGGAATAAGTGTTTAAAATCTGTAAAAAAAATTATCTGCAATATAAAATTAATTTTTAGAAATATATGGATCAAAAAAGAAAATCCAATAATAGAACAATGTTTTAAGATTATATATGGTAGCGTAATCAATTCCAAAAATATAAATATAAATGTAAACATAATTTTGCGATGACTTGACGACATCGTTATGACGTCTTTACGACAATGTTAGGAAGTCCTATGTTCGTGTCGTTACGATGTCTTTAGGACATTGTAAAGACATTGTCAGATATACGTCTTATATTTTTTTTAACTTTTCAGCGTTGCAAAAAAAACTATTGCGATTATTCCGCGACCTTCTACAAGAAATCTTAACGTAGAATCCGAATTTCGACGATTTAAAGTCTTTAAAAAAAAGGAATTTTCAATTGATTACGGCAATTTGATATAAGATTTTGAAAGATTTAATATATTTTAGGATATTTTAATAGATTGCGAGGAATTTTCAATTTACTTTCATTATTTAAGGGAATTTTAAAGAATTTTAACAATTTTAGCAGTTATTTTAAAAATTCCAAAGTACTTTAGAAATGTTCAAAATGTGTCAAGGTGTTTAAAAGGATTCTGAAGGGTTTAAAATATTTGAGAGTATTTCAAAACGTTCCAGGAAATTTGAAATTGATGTTAAAGGATTTGAAATATTTTAGGGTATTTTTCAAATTTCAAGGAATTTTCAAGAGCTTCGAAAAATTTCAAGAAGTTTTAAACCATTTTAAATAATTCAGGATGTTTTAAAACATTCCAAGGAATTTTCAATTAATTTCAATAATTTAAAGCAATTTCAAAGAATTTTAACGTTTTTTTTCAACTTTTCTGGTTGAAAGTGGAACTACTTTGTTCAAAATCTAGTTTTTTCTGCTGATGATTCATCAATTTAGTTGAAAAAATTTGTTTTCTGAAAATTTACCTATTATGTAGAACTTTTTTTTGTTATTGTTTAAAAAGTAATTTTTTTCACTTAAACATTATTCCATTTTCAACAGAAGGTTTCATCTTTTGAATTGAAAACTCGATTTTCAATTTGAAAATTTTTATTATCAAATTCTGGGTAAATAATTAATTTCTTTTTTTTTGCAAATTCAACTACTTTATAGCATTGTTAAACAAAAGAGATTAATTCTGAACACGGACTTTAATAGTAAAAATTTTCGAATTAAAAATCTAGTTTTTAATTCAAAAGATGAAAGTTTCTGTCGAAAATAGAATTATGTTCAACAAAATAGTCGAATTTAAAAAAAGAGATATTAATTCTGAGTGCGGAATGTAATAGAAAAATTGTCAAATTAAAATACGAATTCTTAATCTAAAAGATCGCATTAGCTGCTCGAAATAGACGAGTGTTCATCAAAATACTTGATATAACTGCCCAAAAAACATGACTTTTTAGAGAAATTTTTATCAAATCTTCCACAAAAGTAAAAAATGAATCTGAAAAATTCCCGGTTTTCCTCTAAACTTTAGGGTACTTCTTGGTGTTTTAAAAATCTGGACTATAAGTCCCGGTTTTCCCAGTCAGTGGCCACCCGACTTGAACTTGTGCAGTTCTTTAATTTGTTGTCACTTAAAATATGGGGCTGATTTTCTTTTTTTTTTTTTTTTTTTGAGTTAAATAATTAGGAGTTAATAATACAATAATTTTTCGAAAGGTAAACATAGAAACATAACCTATAATTCCTTGCGGCATTTGTAGATTTGCTTAATCTAGCATTAAATTTAACCAGCTATGAATAATAATTGTAGCAAAAATAGACAAAACGTACAAACTGATTTTAAGGTCAAATACTGGACAGTTAAAAAACACAACATTGGTTGATTTATCTCTCAGATCTTAGCTGTCAAAAATTGCTTGGTTCACGATCGAACAGTTTAACTAGGCGTAAAATACCAACCATCTCAATTCTAAATCCAGGCTGTGGTCACTAATATAGGCAACCGTGAAGACACATTCTTTGATCCTGTTTTGCGGGCTCGTTAGATGGCTCTGTAGTACTTTCCCCCGCTACACGTCGCGCAGGGGCCAAAGTTTGATCTATTTCTCTTACTCCTTCGTTATTTCCGCAACGTCAGCACATGTGAAACCTAACCCATTAAGAACTCTTTGAGAGCTGATATCTAATTTTTTGTCATCATTTTCGATCTGGTGATTATCGTTGCAGTAGACAACTGAACACTAAAAGAGGGAGCGGTAGCTTCTATATTATTACTATAAAAACAGAGAAATATTTTGAGAAAGGTACCTGCCAATAAGAAAATTGATGTCGAATATGATTACAAAATTTAAATGAAAACTGCTTTCAAACATACTTCCATCATCTTTCGTTTTTCCTTAGAACATGTTTATATAAAAAAAGTAATAGTAAAACAAGCAGAAATATATAAATAATTATTCCGGTAATTATTTATAGATAATTTTATTGGTTTTTCTATTGGTTTTTTCAATTCATTAAGTTTTTTAATTACATTATCTACAAATCATCTGGATATAACCTCAAGCATCTATTATCTTATCTTAAAAGCCTGCGGGCTCGTTTGATGACACCACCATCGATTATCGGTCTGCACTTCTAAAGCATTGAGTGACCACAGCCTGTCTAAATCTGTCTGAGTCAAAGCCGATATCAGGTTGTGTGCGTGCGATATACCTACGATGGCCACGTGACGCACACATGTTAAGGGTTGAGGGCCACTTTCATCTACCTGAGAGCGACATGCGTGAAGAGTTTAAAATCCGCTCCTCGCCATCTCTTCTCCTGTTTATATTTTCTCAGCATTACGAACGAGCGTACTCAATGCGAGCTTCGCGAGAACGGAGACTGAGTGGCCGGGAGACCACCGGGAAACTCGATGTTGCCATTGCGAGCTTCTTCGTGAACGCGGCGAAGCTCGCCGATCCGGATTGCAGGCAGAAATCATGTCGAATTCATCACTAGCGAGCGCCTACTCCTATCATTAAGGACACGATTTTATGTCGACGAAAATGTTGAAATTATGCGATGAAAAAGCTGGAATTATGCAGAATCTGGGCGGCAAGAATTAAATTATGCGATATATTATGCAATGAAAAAAGCGGTTTAATGGATAAATTATATTATCTAATAGAGTAATAGATTTTGTCTTATATAATAAATAATTTTGTGCTATTTAAGGACTATATTTCGTTGGAAAATCGCGAGAAATTTTGAATAGAAAAGAAAATATTAATTTTGGCCAAATTAATTTGATCTTACAGTATATATCAATTATACATTATACATTATTATATATAAAAATATTTCATAAATATAATATTTTTCTTTGATAACGCACGAATTATATTATATTTTTAATCTCAAAACTTCACAAAAAATCAGTCTAAGTCGGTTCTAAAATACATGCTTAGCATCGTCTCTGCATTTACAGGAAGTAAATTACAGCGTTTTGGAGAAACAATATCTGCGTACGCAGAGAAGGCTCTCTCAACGTCTACATTTGAGACTGACATAGAAATTGGGAGTCCGCTACATCGTTGAACAAAATCGCATTATTCTTGGCAGCAATCACTGAACGATCATCATTACTCATTACATTAACAGGATAAAACAGTGTTTCTGCAGCTTGAAAGAAAGTTTTGGCTTGATCTTTGTCAGTTAGTTAATTAATTTTTTCTGAACTCATTTTTGCGACTTTTCTCATGCAATATTCCACGTTTTTTCTTTCCTCCTCAGATAAATACTGAAATAAAGTACTAGTTCCTTTTGCTAAGACTACGCCGATTTTCTTTACTCTCTTAATAGAATCAAAAGAAGATTTTAGCATTTGAATATTTGGATAAAGATTGTGAGCCATAGCGTACTTAGATCCCTCTACAAGTAGAAGATCACTTACTTTAGTACAGTGATTTTTTACTATATCGTCTCCATATTCATCTACGTAATCTGAAGACTTCTCCCATGAACCCTATCTCGTCATTACTGGCAGAGGAAATAATTTAGGATCTTTCTTCTTATTTTCGCAATATTTTTTCTTTAGATATTCCATGTACCTATATTTGCGTTTTCTCGTGTTCTTAAAAAGCTTCTTGGTATTCGACACAAATTCATTAAGACGAATGAAATTTTCAAGGCAAATTTTTGTGACCTTGTCCAACTTGTGGAACCAACATTGTATGTGTACAAGATCGGAATTCATTATTCCTTTTAAAGTGTTCACACAACTTGTCATATACATCATACTTGTCATATCCTTCAGTTTCTCTTCAACTCATCGTTCACAAGCGGAACATAATGCTTCCTGATCCAATCTGCACTTGGAAAATCACCAGATCCTGTAAAAATTGTATTGTATGTTTTGACTTTATCGACTATATTAATTAATTATCTTCAATATAATCCTATCCTTCCATATCTTTAATATTGAAAAAAGTGAACTATATTGCCTTGAAACACATAATAATCTGATACAAATGAATGACCACAGTTTGAATTTTTATCTATCAATTAGTAAATAAATGTTAATACAAATCGATCTTTAGCCAATTTTTTAAAGTATTGAAACCTCTGAAATTATTTACATTTGTTATGATTTTACTTAGATTTGATGATCTTTTTTTTTCTTTAAATTAAATGGCAATTCAAGAAAAAATTAAATTACCTGCAAACTTTGAAAAAATTTGATCATTTTAAAAAAGAAAAATAAGCCCCGATCATTTTCCTGAATTTAAATGCAACTTGAAAAATGTATTGAGAATATAATGAAAAATGAAATTGTACCCTTAATGTATTTGTTCGTCCAATCACGAATGCCAGGATCGTCTAGTTTCTATAGGGGGACGTTTGCTTTTATAAACGCAGAAACAGTCGATAAATTAAATTCTTCTTTATCGGTTTTGTTCTTCTTTGATTGCTCGAATGAGTCTTGGATAGATATTTGCTTCCTTTAATTTTCATTTGTCAGCTTTTTTGTTTTGTGCGATTCTCAGATGCAGTGATAATCTATTACGGACTTTCTTTCTCATTTAACGATGCAGTTACAAATTCCACATATCATGATTTTTTAAATTTTATCAAAAACATACATTCCTTCATTTTCAAATTCCTTGGCTCGATCAAAAATAGTGATTTTGGTATATTTGACTTTCAGATGCGGCGCCATAATAACTTGGATTAAATCACCAAAATTTTAATCTTAAAATTTAAAAAAACTGGTCTTTAAAATATGGGTTACATACGTCCGCCAATTACTTAATTTTTGGGCGCCAGACTTTCGAGGTCAATTCAAGTAAATATTAATCGAATCATATTAATTAAATTTTACGAAAAAGCGGAACCACTAGCTAGTCGTAGTTACGTTATGAGAGAGACAGTGGTACGCTGAAACAGAAGGCACAAAACAAATTCAGAATTTTACACCGGTGAAATTAAACTAGTCTTTAATCGCGGAGGATAAAAGTAAGTGCTGACGCTCTGGAAGCGGCCGACGAAAAATGGCCAGGAAACGGCGTTGTTGACTTTTTTAGGACGTGCAAAAATTGCAACGTCAAAAAATATGACATGGAATATAAAAGATATTAACCTCGAAACAGTAATATAAAATTGGCACATACCTTCGATGTTTACTTTGGTACAAAAACTTCATATTGCAAAAGCAAGTAAATCTCTCACACAGTAAAACGATTCCGTGGATAAGAATAAACAGTGAATTCAAATTTCTAACACCAATCTTTCCAATCATAAAAGACTTTTTCTCTAAAAGAAATTGTGTAAGGTAACTACACTGAACTACACAGAGACCAATGTGGCGATTCTGTGCTACGAGGGTAGTTCAATAAGTCCTTAGAATGACCAACAGATGGCGCGCGAATCGCTCCAAATCATCTGTTTTCAGTCAGCACCACTCCCGACTAGAT
>NC_046659.1:37033960-37076494 GCF_010883055.1 Belonocnema kinseyi
CTTTTCTGAAGGATTAAAAAAACTTGAAAAGCGATTGACCAAGTGTATAGAGCTCCAAAGAGATTATGTTGAAAAATAAAAAAAAATTTACCCAAAAAAAATGGTTTTTATACTTCATTCTAAGGACTTATTGAACTACCCTCGTAATGCGCTTGCGTTAGGACTGTGCGCTGGTCGGCCGCACTTAGCGCGCGATTCAAAATTATTTTAAAACACAATTCTTGTAATTTAAATGAATAATTATTAAAATATGCACAAGAATGTATGTAAATTAAGTAACTTTTGAGTAATTTTTGAGAACAGAGTTTATAACACATAGTTTATAAATAACAGAGTGTTATTTGTAAAATATATGTGTTATAAATTTATTTCTTGCCTGAAATCAAAAGATACTAAATTTATATACATTCTTATGCATATTTTAAAAATTATTTATTTAAGTGACAAGAATTGTTTTTTAAAATAATTTTGAATCGCGCGCCAAGTTCGTCCAATCAGAGCGCAGCCCTAACTCAAGCGCAGTAGCACAGAATCCCAACATTGGCATCTGTGAACTTTCGATTCACCGATTCCGGAGTAACAACTGACAGGACATTGGCGCTGTCAGCAGACAGGTTTTGCGGGATATTAAAAGTGCAATAACAATAATTTCTTCTTACTTATCAGGTTTAAATTGGTTATACTACTTAAAAATTCGTTAAAAATAATATTTATTATGGACAATGGAAAAGGAAGTTATAAAAACAATTTTTTGATATTTTTAAACAAAAACTAAGAATCATGCGATGATTATGCGAAAATTTGCAAATTATGCAACAATTATAGAATTATGCATTTTTAGGCAATTGAAAATAGTGTATATTTTGCATATACTTTGTAAATCGTAAATATTTCAAGTAATATTTAATTCTGAAACATTATGCGATTATGCGGTTTGCATAAATATCGTGACCCTACCTATCACAGATACGTTATTCGGTATCTAAGCCATTCCCCAGGTCCATAGGCTGAATTATAAGGAGGAGGAGAAGAGTTTCTTTGTTCTGGGCGCTCATATAGCAAAATCAGGGGCGAACCCAGAAAAATATTTTGAGGGGTTGGTGACGGGTTTCTAAAAACCTCCCCTGGATCTGTCACTAAGCAGAATATACATTTCATTAGATGGCAGTGATGGCACTGCGTCACACGCTATATAGTTAAATACGTTACATTATTTGTGCTCTTTACTTGAACTTTACTTTTAATTTTTTATTTTACTCATGGTCTGTAATTAATTTATTCATATATTTTGTTGAAAATTCATATACTTTTTTCAAAAATTCATCTCTAATTGAAAACTCTTTTTTTCTTCTTAAAATATATTTTCAAGTGATTTATAAATTTAGCCAGATCGAATTTCATCTCTTCGGTTCATCTATTCCGGCTGATTGGAGCTAAGAAATAATGATTGGAGAAAAGATAGATGAAAAAGTCAACCAAATTCTTTCAAACTCATAGTTTTTTCTTCTTATAAATTGAACTATTTAGTAAAAAATAAACTTTTTACTGGAAACTTAATCATTTCAGTTCAAAATAAACCTATTTTATACAAAAATTAACTATTTTTTGAAAATATTTGGTTTAAAATTCAATTATTTGGCTTAATATTCGACTTTTTATTTGATATTTGAACTATTTGGCTAAAAATTAATCTATTGTGTTAAAAATTAATTTTTTTGATAGAAATTAATTTTTTTAAGTAAATATTTTTTTAATTCAGCTGATCATTCTTCTTTTTTGTCCAAAAATTTAGTATTTCTTGCAAAATTAACCTTGTAGAAAATATATTAATATTTTTTAGGAAATTGTTTCTTTAGTACACAATTCACGTCTGGGGTTAAAAGATTAACCACTTTATAAAAATACTGGTTTTTGGGTTAAAAATTAATTGCTGCAAAGAAAAGTGTTACAAAATTTTCCGTTTTTTTTTCCAGAAACTGTTTTTTGGTGTTTAATATTTTTTAAGAATAAATTATATAAACAAATGCATATTTTCCGCGTTCTCAAGCAAAAATAAATCGTTTTTTCATCTGATCTTGCTCAAATTATATTCAACAACTGTAGTTATGAATTAACATTGGTTCATTTTACGAACAAATTAAATAAACTAAAGAATATTTTCGGGGTTTTCACGCAGAAATAAATCGTTTCTTCAACTAATTTTGCTCAAATTGTATTCAACAACTGTAGTTATGAATTAACATTGGTTAATTTTACGAACAAATTAAATAAACTAAAGAATATTTTCGGGGGTTTTGAATTTTAAGCGTTTCAAATGAAAGTTCAACACATCTCTCATTGAGAATTGTTTCATTTAAAGACTAGAGCAATTACACACACTGTAAAATAAAATAAATGTGTATCAATAAAACATTTAAGAGAATGGAACTATTTTAATTTACTTTTGTAGTCGTAAATTAATTTTTAAAACTGAAATTTCAACTATTCCGTTTTTAATTCAAAATTTAGTTTTTTTCAGTTACATTAAAAATACAAATACTAGGTTGGACATTCATATTTCTGATCAAAAATTCTGGAGTTTAGTTGGCAGAAGTTGGGTTGGAAGATGAACCATGTTCCTGAAAACTCGGGTTTTTAGTTGTTTTTTTTTAAACAAGAAATCATTTTTTCCGTGAGAATTGAAGTATCATTTGTTGATAAAAATTCAATTTTTGTAGAAAACAAAGATAAGAGAACAATAATCAGTGCATTATTCTCTCAAAAATAATTCTTATAAATAATATTAATATTGATAAAACATTTAACTTTTTGGTTGAAAACCCGTTTAATTAAAGTGGAAATGTGCTTTATACTCGTAACTCAAAATTCAAGTATTTACGTTAAAGAGTCATTATTGAAAGCAAAAGTTAGTTTGTTCATTGGAAATTTCAACTACCTTGGTTCAGACATTGACTTTTTGGTTAAAAATTTAACTAAATTCTTGAAAACACGTTTTATCGTTTGATAATTAATTTTCTCCAGTGAAAAGTTAACTGCAGGTTTCTAGTTGCAAATGTATCTATTTCAGTTTAAAATTTAACTACATAATTGAATAAAAGTTAATTTTTTTGCTCGAAAATTGAAACTGTTCTCTTCATGATTTGTGTGTTTGGGTTAAATAATAACGTTTCTAACAACATATTGATTTTTTTTTAAATTCGAATAAACATTCGTTACGAATTTAACTTTATTTTTAATCATTTATATCTTTTATGAAAAATTTTGGTTTTTGGTGTAAAATGAAGTGTCTTGGTTGAAAATTAAACTACTTGTTTCAAAGTTAAGGTAAATTGTTTTAAGTTCATTTTATTTTTGATAAATTTAACTAATAATTAAAAAAAAAACATTCTGCTTGGTTGAACATGTATTTTATAATTAAAAATGTAATTAATGCAGTTCAAGGTTCATCATTTTATTTAAAAAGTAATTTCTCGAATTACAAATGCAATATTTTTTTGAAGTTCGTTCTTTTTGAAGCAGAAAATTAATTTTTTAATTGAAAATGTAACTGTTTTATTTCTGGTAGGAAACTCATCTTCTTGATTGAAAATTTACCCTTTTGTCTAAAAATTCATGTATGTAGTGAAAAATGAGTCATCTTAAGTTCTTATGTATAAAATTAAAGTACTTCAATAAATGTTGTACTACTTGGTTAAAATTTCAGTTGATTGGTTGACGAACTTTAATATTTTGTTAAAAACTCTTTTTTTAGGTTAAATATTACTTTTTTATGTCTCAATTTAACCATTCCATTTTTTATTGAAAATTAAACTATTGAAGTTTTTATTAAGAATGTATCCTACATATTTAATTTGTAAATGCAACTGTAGAAAGGAAAGTATAACTAAATTCTTAAAAATTCGTATAATTAATAGAAAATTTCACTATTTTGTTAAAAATTAGTCTTTTGGATTGACAATTTATTAGTTGTGGTAGGAAATTCATCTTTCTTGGTTGAAAATTCAAGAGTCTTCCAACAATATCGTCTGTTTGTCAACATTTTTCTTGTTTAGTTCAACTAGTTTTCCAAACATTTGCACTCTGAAATTTTGAAAAATTAGTAGAATGCAATCTATTTACGACAATGCAGCTATAAATTGTTCAATTAACAATACCTGATTTATATTTGTTGATTTTAAATAAACAGTACAATATGGCCACATACTAAAAAATATATTATTTTTCATCAAAATCATTTCTGAATTGAATGAAGATTGAAAATAGTTTCTATAATCGGCATAATAGCATTTCCATGTTTCAAATTATTTAATTTTAAGCCAAAGTACAAATCTTCCATTATCTACGGGGAAAATATATTTCAGGATTTTCACTCTAGCCATAACCGGTTTAACCCGTACTTGAGGGAGTCGGGGGGGAAGGAGTGACGTCAACCCATTGACGAATTTCCCTCTCCGCTAGGTTCAAGTGAAAAGAGCACATCTACCGAAAGAGAATCGAAAACCCGACCCGATTCCGAGCCGATATATCGACTTCCCGATCCAAAGTCGAATTTGAGCTAAAACCGACACGATCCAAAACCGATACCGCAGGCTGGGATTGAGTCGGGGTCGTGTCGATGTCGGAAAAGATCTCTCGAGGGCATCACTATTCATGATGAGTTGATAAATGTTAATTATTTTTCTTAACAAATGCATTTTTAGGGCATCTGTGGACGGAAACATTCTTGTTTTTCAATGGCAGTGTTTTTAATTGGGAACTTATTGAAAATTTAATTTTTAGTCATACTTAGTTGATAAATTGTATGATCTTTTAAACAAATTCAATAAACATATGCATTATTTTACATTTTGCAGCAATTATCAATAAATTCCAATCAAAAAGACTGATATCGAAAAAAAATCATTTTTCAACAAATAAATTGTTTATAAAAAGTTTTTTTGTGTATTGTCTAATATTGGAACATCTTTAACTTAGAGATCCTCAAGGGAAGGTTGAGACACGGCTTACTCAAAATCTGCCCAGGTGGAAATGTCGGTAGGGTGCGGGAGTTTACCACCGGCGCAGTACTGACTCAGTACCGGGGCGGCACTATGCTAGTAGTATAAAAATAGACTTAAAAAAAGACACGTCTACAAATGTTGTCAGGGTGTTTTGAAATCTCGACAAATTTACTATAAAATTAACGTGAAAACATTTTTTTGCTATTACTTTTTTTAAGGAAGTTATTTTAAGTTCTACGTTCATGAAAAATGTTAATTTTTCAGAAAAAATTACATTGGATGTATGTCTTAATCGTTGTAGAATAGTCTAAAACACCTAAAAAGCAAAACGTTACACGAAGGATTAAAGAAAATTATTATTAAAAAATTTTTGCGCAACGTGGTAAAATTTCTAAGTTCCGTCGATACAAATTTTAAATGCTCATTAAATGTTATTATCAGAACTTCTAAAATGGTCTAAAACGCAAAAAAAATTACTGAAGAAAAGTTGAAGTCGATTTAAATTATTTATTTAATAATAATTTTATTGATATTCCTGTTAAAAGTTCGTGTATTTTACACTTTCATAACGTCGTATAATAATAAATAATTAGAAAAAGAGAGCTCAAAATTTGGTACTTTAACTTTTCTGAACTGTAACTTATGAGAATGGCTTTTTAATCAAGTTTCAATTTGTCGGTTTAGCGCAGTGGTTAGCACTTCCGACAGCTAGGCGATAGATTTAGGTATAGATATGTAGGTTCGGATCCCCTTAGCGTTAAAAATTTTATTTGTAATATAATGTTTAAGAATGTAAAATATGTATTCATTCTAAGCAGCGCCATTAACATGTATTGACCAAATACTCGCTGTCAATTATTATTTATAATAATTTTTCATCATTTTTAAAATTAACTCCAGCATTTTCGTACGCCAGCGGTTTGCCAGTACTGCGCCAGTGCTGGCACGCCAGTACCGCCAAGCGTTACAAGTCAGTACTGGCATAGTACAGCCAGCCAGTACTGGAGCTCCGGCAGGCTGTACTGGGCCAGTGGTGTATTTCTACCTGGGTGATGGCGCCGCTACACCGGAACTAGTTCAACTTTTATGAGTTTTGTTTGGAATGAGTTGGCGCTATCTTTAAATCACAAATTTATTTGTAAGAGGATTTAATACAGAATAGAGACAACACTCAAACAAGAACATTATTAAATATTGGGAAGGTTAGTTAGTAAGGTTAGGGGAGAATAATATTCACTTTGAAACACATATACTTAAAAATTTTTACAAACAGAAGAATTATTTAAAAACAAAACTGTTAAAACTTTTCGTGCCCCATGGAAATGTCAAAATTCCAGTACAATGGCGACTATTGGAGGTGAAAACGTATTTTAACTCTCCTTAGAGGATCTCTACTTTAATTAATGTAGCATAAGCGTGTAACATAAGCGATTTCAACAATTTTCGTGCTACCGGCGAGCAACGGGAACGTTAAATAGTAAATATAGCCATTTTCTTTATCATATTAGTTTAATTATAAAATAATTGAAAACCTAATTTAAAAAAGAGGCTCAATAACTCTCTTAGAAATCTTAACAGCTTTTTAAAAATTTTTATTCGTTGAAATCGGTCAATATTTGTGGGCTGTATGTTATTTTGAACCCAAAAAGTAATTTTTGTCTAACTGTTAGGCGTCATCATATTTGAGTTTGGTCGCAGGGTGATAAATCTGGACTGTAGAGTGGGGAGGGGGTGTTCTAGTACCTCCCACCTCAATTCCGATATTGTATCAAGCGTGAGACGCGCGGTATGAGCGCGCGTTATCCTGGAGAAGAATCGCACTTCGTGCTGGAATGCTCCTCCGTTTCGAGCGCTAAGCGGGTTTCACGTATGTTTTCAGAAGGTTAGAGTAGTATGCAGCCGAGTTCAGCCGAAATGTCTCGAACATTCATCCTACGGTCCTCCAAAATCATTTGCTCTACGCGGCAAATGTTGTCTACTGTCATGCTGGTTCACGGTCGACGATCATGCGGCTCATTCTCGACGGTTTCGCGGCGATCCTTGAATGCTTTAGCCCGTTTAAATACGGCAGCCCTACTCAGACACTCACTACCGAACTGATTTCGCAAACGCAGAAAAATTTCCGTGTTTTTAACGCCTTCCCGCACTAAAAAACGAATGACAATACGTTGCGCAACGGCGGTCGGCACTTGACGTACACTCATGGTCGTAGCACGCGCGTGAAACATGCACTCCCGACGAAAACTATGCCACACCGTTCGTAAGAGACCCAGCTATCACATACTCAAGCCAGGACATTCAAAATATACATACGCGCCATCTACAGCGATAGTTTCGATCATATTTGAACCTCCCTCGTATATACCTTACAACTTTCAAAAGACTGGTCGGATTGGATTTTGCTTTGGCACACAGTTTGAGGGGCCAAAAAGAAAGATCAAGTTCGTTAACCAATAACTTTTTATCAAAATTCAAAAAGTTAAAGGTTTGTCAAAATTTTTGATATCACCATTTTTCCAACATTTGAAAATTCTATCGACAGCTATTTATAGTAAAAAAAAAAATGAAAAATGTATCCCTCTTACTTTTTGTTATAGAAGAAAAATTACCAAACTTGTAGCGTTTTCAAAATGCCGAAAAAACAAATGAAAAGGGACATGTAAAGCCAATTAAAGCGTTCTGTAGAAAAAACTGCCAGAGTCGAAATTTAGACCCTAGTTTGAAATTGCAGCTTCTTATTAGAACCTGCTTTGACGCTGTTTAAAATTATAATAGCCCCTGCTTTAAACTTTTAACTCCTAAAAAACGAAATATAAGAGCTTACTTTGAAGCTGTAACACCTCTCTAAAGCTACTTTGAAATTTTAGAGCCTAAATTTTTATAACTCAAGACCCTACTTTGACGCTGTTTAACCTCAACTTCAATAATGACCCTACATTGAATCTTTTGAGCCTACAATATTCAAACTTCAGGAAAATAGAGTAAAAATTATTTTTTACTTAGGTTTATTGAACTCACTGGTCATCTTAATTACTAAATGCACACTTAATTAAAAAAATATGTAATTTAAGATTTAACCTAATTGTCATTAATTATTTATATATAAATCAATACTTCTTGGCAATGCTTAATCACAGAAGAATATTTTCTCTTAACTGAAAATGCTGAAAATTTGTATGAGAATGATATTCATCATGGAAAATTATGAAATATTGTCGATTAATAAGTAATTATAACCATTTTTATCAATAATTTATTAAAGTTTGTGAATTAAACAGTCACGTAGGTGATTGAGAAACACAAGAAATTATAAGAATAAAATATTTTCTATCGCCAACAACAAATGTATGAAACAGCCAAATGTATGAAAACTAATTGACTACTCATCTCGAATTTTGAGTCGGCGAGACAATTGGGTATGAAGCCAGTACTGTCATTGTCAATATAAACTGAAGTAGCTCCAAGTTCTTTTAAAGCGTATAACGTAGAATACTTCTACAAAACAGAACCAAAACAGTAAAAAAAGGGATTAATTTTGTTGCGAAGAATTTTACTCTAATGATTATTTGACTCTCAACATCATAATGATCTGCGCATTCAGATCGATTTGATCTTATTTTTTGGTTCATTAGTCAGAGTAAACAAAATAGCCGCTAATTCCTGCTACTGGTATTATAAATAAATGTCCTAAAAATGGTTTCTAATCGCACGCAATACACAACTACACTCTAAGAACGCCAGCCATCTTGGTTTGAGTTCATACATGATCCCGAATCAAATCATTATGATCTCAAAAGTCGATCATTCAGCCCGGCCGATCGAAATGCTCTTGAATTCGATATCATTTTTATTGCATATCAAAATGATATTGATTTCCGTATCATTTTGAACAGTTTGATTTGCTGTGATTAAAAATCGTTTCAAATATTTAACGACACAGAAAGTTAAGAAAAAGTAATTTTTCAATTAATTGTCATGGATTTAAAAATATTTTGGACCGTGAACTATTGGACAAGTGCTAATGATTTTTATAGAAGATATTCTAACGCGTTCCGTTATAGCTGAATCGGTTAGACTCATAATTAACAAATTCTATTAACAATGTGTATAAAAAAATAACTGCGAATATCCTTGACATTTATATCGCTGATATTATTTTATTTTTTTCTGATAAATAACAAAACTTGTTTATATTCATCCATATTAGTGTGAGATTATAGAGAGAATAATTTGATGCCACAAGTCCTACAGTAGTAGTTTGAGCTTTTAAAGAGGGTATAATTTATCTTAAATACAGACCCTACTTTGACGCTAAACGTGGAAAAACGGCCATTTTCGGCTTATTTAAAACCTACTTTACAGATTCCAGCCCCTACGAAGGTAAGAGATACGGCTTCAAAGTAGGGCCTTAATTTCGACTCAGGTGAAGAGAAGAGAAAAGTTAATTTTCTTATATTTTGTTCGATTCGTGAAAACCAACTCCATTTTATCAACACAAAAAAACTTGTGTTCATTATGCTCAACACTTTTATATTAACTATAATAAATTTTTATTTAACTCTGCCTGGGATTGCTTATTAAGACATTCCAAAATAAAGTGCAAATTGTATTTATCGTGTTTAGTTTAACATTCGTTTCTTATTTTGCATTAAATTATATTCTTAGCTAAGCTAAAACATGTAACATTCCAATAAATTGATATCATTACAATGTATAATATGCATGAAAATTAAAACATACTGATTCTCATTGCCTTGTTTATACAAGATTCATTATGTTTAATCTTGTTTTTTATGATTAAAGAAAAATTACGCTTCATGTCAAAAAAATAAAAATGTTCATAAAAAATTTGCAAATCCTTGTTCGTTGAATAAATGTTGTCTGATTTATTCTCGTAGCTTATATAGTTTGCACACAATTTAATATTTTGATTCTCAATTTTGTTTTTCATCAAAAGACAAAAACTACTCATTCTATAAAAAAAGTGATTCATGGCAAATTTGTAGATCTCATTTAGTTGCAAAGTTTTTGTCGATCTATCTTTTTTCGTATTTCGCTTTGTTTTAACTTATTTAGTTGTTATCTAAAAATGAATCAACAACGATCACGCCGAACAGACAGACACTGACGTAAAAACTGGGTTTTCTGACTGAGGAGGCCTGAAATATCTCTCCCCATAACGAAATTCGTAACACCAAGTTAAGTCACTCTACTCGAGGACTGTGGAGAGACGAGGCTGATCTGCCTTCTGAGAGTCTTTTGCTCGAGAAGAGAAAAGGGCGAACGATTCTTCCCTCCTAGTCCCTGATTTACCTCATGTCGGTCATTGTCAGTGGTGCAGAACTTTGCACACCGACCGAGGCAGGTATAAGAGGAATTGCGCGGGGGCCGCGGGGTCTGCGGCTGTTACCCAGGCGAGCGGTCAAGCGTGAACAAACAAAAGCGGAGCGGGCTACAATGAGTTAGTTCACATTCAAGGTCAGCCCCAAAATCGGCGCTATAAAAGAGTTTCACTGTATATTAATCAAATGGCCATCACGGGTATACGGGCGAGTAGGGGGCGCCATGTTCTATCAACTAATATTTCTAATGCATTGTGACTCTCTATTTCTCTCTGTTTATGTACAGTAAAGAATAGAGACCCCATATTAGGAGATAATGAACAAACCTTGTGTCTTTTAGCCAGCAAAAAGGGAACTCAAAAATAAAAAATTCCATTTTATAGTCTAAATGTGCAGATAGGAAAAAAATGAATTTGCAAAAAATTGTTTACTTAAAGAGATTTGCAAATTTGCCATGAATCATTTTTCGATCGGACACTTAGTTTTTTTTAATCGTGAAAAATAACATAAAAAATGTAAAAAATAATTTTGTTGGAAAAACGGCACAAATCACGAATAAATTAATTAAAAAAATTTATTCTTTCAAAAAGGAGCTACAAATTTGTAATTAATAATTTTTTATGGGACGATTAGTTTTTTTTAATCGTAAAAATTAACAGCAAAAAAAATTGTTGGAAAATCGACACAGCGTAGGAATAAATGAGTGAATAAAAGTTATTTACCCCCAAGAAGATATAAAAAGTTCTCATTAACCATTTTTATAAGAAGCGTCGGTCTTGTTTCAATCATAAAAAATAACATTTATAAAAATTGAAAATTAAATTTGTGTTAAAATGACTGCGGTGTATATTATAGCCTCTTATAAGTATCAAATTCGAGTTCTACAGCAAATCGAATGTTAAAAAGTTTCGACTGCTTTGCGTTATAATAAAAGTAATTTGTATATGTAAATTGTGTTACGTAGCAACAGATTTTTATGTTACTTAGCAACGGATTCTTGATAACAATATTGCCAAAATTTCTGTTGTTCTGTTCAATATGTCCAACATAAAAGACCGTCCGGCAACTCACGATGAAAATCGTAGTAAGATCTATTCATTTTGTTGTAAAAAAAGGTCGTAAGAGAACTTTTAAAATTGTACAGATTACTCCAAATGGTAAAATTGAGTCCTTAGTTAACAGTGTTTTTAAATATAAAGCTAACAACAAAAGCTTACCAAACGATTAGAAGTGCTAAAATTATCTTTCAATTACAACAGTATTAACACTCGATCTGTGAGCAAACCATAATGTCAGTCTTAATATGACAGGTGGCTCGAAAAACCCATAATAATTTCGCTACAAATATTTATATTTCATATGCTATTTTTTAAATAATTTATTTGATACAGGCAAACTTGCTGAAAATAACCTTAAAAGTAAAAGTCAACGATGTAAAAATTGCTTATCCATATCAGCTAAAGGTCATTCACATAAATGCAATTTGTCAACACGTGTTAAAAATGTTGAAGTATTGATATCACAATCTCCTTTGAAAGTTCAAAATCTGATGATTTCATCTACATTAAACAAGACAGAGTCTAAAGGATCTGACTCAAGCCCAAAAACCATGTCGATAAATCAACTCCATGGTAAACCATTAAAGATTGATAAACAGAAACATAATTGAACCTTATTTGAAGCAAAATCTTTCCACTGGAATTTACTCATTCGATAACTTTTTTAACGTAAAAATTTTTTATTTTCAATCTACTAAAAATAATAAAACTGTTGATATAAAAAACCAGCCATGTATTGCAATAACTTGCGCGGCTTAATTGAGTATTTGAAAGTGAAAAGTAATGTTATCAGTGCTCGTTTATAATTTGGTATCGACGGTGGAGGAGGATCCTTGAAAATATGTATGTCAATTCAATCTACTGAAAATGAATTAGAATCTAAACCTGAAGATGAATCTGAATTAAGCCCCGGAAAACGACAAAAGTACAACAATCAAGTTGCTTCTAAGATTTTCAAAGATTCTGGAGTAAAAAAACTAATCATACTTTGTTTAGCCCTAGATGCCCAAGAAAATTACGACAATGTTAAGTTACTATGGTGTGCGGTAGGAATTGATAACACGAATGGATGACTTAGGCTGGTATAAAATGGTGTAATATTATGGCTAGTTGCATGTCTTCTAGAAGCTCTTAGCCGTGTGCTTGGTCTAATATTCCCAAAGAAAACCTTTGTGAATCTTCTAGTCCGCGATCAATTAAAAACATTACAGAGGATTATTCACAATGGCTTAGTGCTGGAGGAAAAAAGAATTGACCAAAATGTATATGTGCTGCATTTTACCACTACTATTTATTGATGATAAAAACAAAATTATTATGGATTTACTATCACCGCCACGACTTAATTTATTTTTACGAATAGTAAATGATATATTTACTCATATGGCTAAAAATTTCAAAGAAGCAGCTGTAGCTTGGGCGAAGACCTGTAATGTTGAACGTCAAGTTATTTACGGGGGAGAAAGGAGTTTCAATGGAAATGATTGTGGAAAATTATTAGATAAATTGGATCAATTGCGAAATGATTCCCTTATTGGAAGTTTGAAATTTGTGCAAGCTTTTCATGACTTTATAACAGTCTTAAATGCGCGTTTCAGTAATAATTTACATCCTGAATTTGAAAAGTAAATTGGTGATTTCAAACGCAGCTATTTGGACATGGATATTTCGGTTACACCTAAGGCGCACTGTGTTTTTACACATGTTACAGAATTTTTCGAAAACATTAAGTAAGATTAGGTATATTTAGTAAACAAGCGTTTGAACCTGTACATTTTGAATTTAACTCTATATGGTATAAACACAAAGTTCGTCCAACTTATTGCGACTACGATAAGCATCCGTTACGAGCAGTTTGTGAGTTCCATGGTCTTCATGTTTAATCAATTTTTTATAAAAATATTTCGTTTTACGTATGTAAAGAAGAATTATTCAGTGGTTTTCATGTAAAATGTAAATAAATATTACTGGCAACTTATCATTTTGAACTTTCCATTTTTTGCACAAACTTTTAAAATTTTTCATATTATTCATATTCACTGTCTTATCTTAATGAGTTGACGAAAAATGGAAAATTCAAACATTATGGCTTCAATTATAGCTATGGCATCGGTTTAAAACAACTATAATATATTCTAGCAACTGATTTAAGTCTAATTTTATGTTGAAAAGAACAAAATTACACAAGAAGAAGACGAAAAAAATAATGAAAATTCAAGCTCTACTCAAGTAAATTCAGTTAGGCCCAACCATAAGGGCCCAACATAAAAAGCGGCCCGTTCGATTATTTTAATTCTTGTTGGGAATTACTCAGGTAGGTCCACATTATTCAAATCAGAGATAAAATCTCATTTCGGAGCCTATTTTATTTAAAGTCATTTCAAGCACAACGTGTAACACAATACGAGAGAATGAATTCACAACATTTTTTCAACCAAAGAAAGTCTAAAAATTTTTTTAAACAAAATTCTTGATAAAAGGTGACTTTTTCGTTTTAATCGTAAAAAATAACATTAAAAATAATGGAATTAAATGTTTGGAAAACCGACAAAAGACAAGTTTAAAATATTTATTAAGGCATATATTCCAAAACGTAGCTACAAAATTTCCTTCACCAATTTTTTTATAGGCAGGCCGTTTTTTTTAACTTTGAGCATACAAAATTTTACCAGCTTTTTCTAAATCTCCAATAAAGCATCTTTCCCATTTATATTTTCAAATTTACAACATGAAAACTAAACAATTAATAATTTAAAGTAATAACAGCGCAACCATTCTTAAAAAATTGAAAAACGTGGAAGTTGAATAGTTTTATAAATATAATAATAATATAATATCTTAAAAAATAAATATAATATTTACAAAACATTCAAAATGTTACAGTTTTCAATTAGTTACAAATTTTTTTAAATATAACATTTCCAAAACAAACTAATTCAAATTAACAACTTTCACAATAAGACCTTTCTACATTTTGTGCAAGCATAATTTAATAAATTTAAAAATGATTTTGAAACGAATTGGGAAAAAATTAAAGAAAATTCAAACAGATTTGATCAAAAGCTTCAGAATCGAGTATGAGTTTTAAAATCCAAAGATGAATAAAACAACAAATTTTTAAAAGTCGATTGAATAATGCGATTTTGTGGCTTTTCACTTGTTACGGATCCTTCCCCAGATTTACCGAATTATCATTACAATCTAATATCGTGGAACTACCCATGGCCAACATTAGCTCCAAATAGATTAATAGAGAATGAGTGTGGGAGGATGCAGAATTAGTGAGTATAAAGGTATCGTAGGTTAGGTTAATAAATTCTTTCTTACACTTTAGGAAATGATTTAGATTACCTTTTATTTGTTATTTATATCCAAGTTAAATGAGTAAACCGGAGGTTGATTGTACTTATGGACCTGACGCCTTGTTTCGATCGACGGAAGTATTCCTGGGTTCCTGAAAATCTCCAAAACAGATAGCGCGTGTCACCATACAACACTCTCTTCGAACACAGAAATCACCACACACAACCTCGCCACTGCACACTAGACCCAATGCTGTTGAACCTTTTGTCACAAAAGCCAATATACACACACGGTGGGTCCGTCTACTGATTTCTTGTCGGCTCGAGTATAGTAACACAAATTTATTTACGACGTGCGGAACCATACTCAGTCCAGTACACGGAAGTAAAAACCGGTAGTGAAGATAAAGAGGGCAGCACCTGACGGCAAGGCAATTTTAGCGGGACTGATGGAAGAGGGGAGGCTGAGAGCAGCAGGACGATAGCCAGTCTAGTCTTGGCCATCGACTTGTTTAGAAAAATCGTCGTCCAATAACTTCTGCCAAGCTCGGCATAGAGAGATGGAGGATTGTGAGAAGCTACGCCTGATTGAGGTAAGCGTCAGCAAAAATATACTTTACTTTCTACCTCCAGAGCTTCGATTATGCTCCTTTTTTCAGTGAGTTAGTTCCTTTTGTGTAATTTGAGCGGGTTAATAAGTGTGAGTAATGCCACTATTGGATAGTTGTGTGACGCGTTTCGGAGTAAAAATAATTAATATTAAAGTCTATCTTTTCGTTCGTTTAGAGTTTTCCTTTTTTTTCAATTCAGATTTAAGCCTATTTTGTGCTTTCGTGACGGTTACGCCCTTCAGGCCGAAACACTCTTAATTTGCGAGGAAACGATTCTCCTTAATTTGCATTTAAATGTACAATATAATAAATCTGGATTTGTTTCATTTTTTTTAACGAAAGAGTCACAATGTTTTCCCTCTCCCTAACTTACCCCTTAACCGACTGAGTAGGGACTTTTTATAAGATATTTCTCCAAAGTAATAAGAAATCTTGAATCCTTCTGCTTTTTTTTGGAGTAACGCTAAGAACGCATCTGGCGCCTGAGCACGGTAGGTAATGTTAAGGTTACCTTTTAACCATTAAGGAAGCCAAGATTTGAGCAATGCTTCCCCTCTTTGTCCTAATCATTGGAGATAATGTTACAAATTTTGGTGCCCAACGTGGGGTCTGAAGAAGCATTGCGACAGGGACAGTATTTAGAATCCCTCGAAATTTCAAAATATGGCTGCTTGAAGCGCCTGAGCCCAAACGACGTCGCTATACATTTACTGACGCTTAGCGGGAGCCTGGCCATTTTGATTAGAGTAGTTGGTTAACTTCTATGATATTATAAAATATCTTATATTTCTCATGGAATTTTTCACTTTATTTGCATGTGTTGATTCACCATGAAATTATTGCTGTAATTTTTTTTACTACTGTTGATTGTTTATTTATATTGTTACCAATTGATTTGATATAATATGCCTGCATATATATAGTTGTTGGGTACCGTAGGTTGGGTACATTTGCGATATTTATTGAATGTGCAATATCTGTGCAATATCACGTCGGGGTCACCATTCGGTTCGGTTTTGATTCCTCTAGAATCAAACTAAAGGGCCCATGCCAAAGCCGCCGAACGCGTCCTGGGGTTGCGGATAGAGGGTCCCTGTACCAAGGGTTTCTGCTGAATATGGTTACAAATATAAATAGGCAGTCGCGGACAATTGTCCAGGGGTGGTCCCGAAGGAATTAACGCCCAAGCGGAAGTGTGAAAACCGTGCCGAAAGCTGAATGGCACCTGGGTGAGGTGTCTAGAAAGGTGACTCTGGGATACCGGACGATCTCTCCCAGAGCTATCGCACTTTTCGCAGCAATGTCTGCGAAACCATGCTGAACTACTCCGTAAAAGGGGCTATGTAAGCGGAACGCCTACTCTACCATAGCTAGAACAAGCCAGCAACAAAGAAAGAGAGGCGACACTAAGACCAACCGCGGGCAGGCATCCAATAGATGAAGAGCGATGCTTTATGACCCGGAGAAACATCAACACCAAGGTTTCTCTCAAGCCTAAAGATCTGGCTGAAATGGATGACGAGCTTCGTGGACATTTTTCCGGAGAATCTGACATCTAGGCTATCAATTATTTTGTGTATAATGCAGCGAGAGCTTTGGCCGATGCGAACCGTAAAACAAAACCAACGGTTGATCATAAGACCAAAATACGAATGCATCAACTTGCCATAAAGATAGGCTGGGCAAGACAGTGCGCGTCCCGCATTCAGTGTGTGATTGACTACATCACATCTGGCAGGAATTTTACCGCTAAGGTTCGAAAGTTCGCGCGCGAACTCCGGACCCGTTATCACGCACTTAACAAGTCAAAGCTGCTTACCATCAGGCAGCATATTGTTAAGAGAATAAGGATACTATCTGACGCTAAGAGAAGTCTAGAGCGGAGGGAGAGTTGGGTCAGAGAGAATCAACAGTTTCTCTCTGACCCATCTCGACTCTTCCGAGACCCTCCAGTTTCTGTCGAACACCCACCCAAACCAGAAGAGATCGAAGTATTTTGGAGAGAAGTCTACGAAGTTCAGCATAGACTGGACGAAGACTCAGAATATATAAATAGCTTCAAGGAGTTATGTGTTGCCCTCATAACACCTGATAAAGAATGCCCACCCATCACTACCGAGGAGGTGAAAAAATATTAAGAGGGATGAAGAACTATTCCGCACCGGGACCAGATTGTATCAAAACCTTCTGGTGGAAGAAGTTTTCTTCAACCCATCAGCATTTGGCCCGTATTTTCACCTCATATTTGAAGTCCGAAGAGCCGATTTCAGAGTGGTTGGTGAAAGGGCGCACAATACTGCTGCCGAAAATAGTCAACTTAGCTGACCCGAAGAACTACAGGCCAATAACTTGTCTAAACACGCTTTATAAGATATTCACAGCTATCCTAAATGATAGGATTGTTCGGGCAATTGAATCTGTGTGGCAAGAAATGTATGAACAACGAGGCTCAAAGAAAGGCGTAGCCGGATGTCGGGAGAACCTGCTCATCGATAGATGTGTCTGCAAAGATGCAGCATTCTACCAGCGTGACCTATCGATGGCCTGGATTGATTATCGGAAAGCTTTCGATTCGACATCCCATAGACTTATCATCTGTCTTTTGGAAATCTTAAAGGTTCAGCCGCAAATAGTTGGGTGCATAGAGAGATTGATGTCGCTTTGGAAAACCAGATTTACTATCTCATCTGGAAAAAATCGTATGACAACTAACAAGGTCACGTTTCAGAGAGGTGTCTTTCAGGGCGACACCATGAGCCCACTCCTTTTTTGTCTTACATTATTGCCACTACCTCTAGCACTGCGCCATTCCGACGGGTACTTGTGCGGCAAACCTGCAGATCGAAAGTACAAGGTCACTCATGTATTTTACTTGGACGATCTTAAGATCTATGCTAAGAACAGAGAACAACTGCATCTAGCTCTGGGGATTGTCGAACGATATACGAAGGAAATTGGAATGGAATTTATGTTAGACAAATGCGCCAAGGTTTATTTGAAGCGAGGAAAACTTAGTGGCATCCCTGAAGATCCTGAGTTCATTGATAGAAGCGCCATACGACACCTTTGCGCTGAAGAGACTTATACATACCTGGGCGTGCCACAGAGCCGCATTCAAGATATGACATCTATAAAGGATACTCTCCGAAGCAGATACAAACGTCTCATCCGACAGATTTGGTCTTCCGAACTGTCGGCGAGGAACAAAGTGTCTGCAACGAACATGCCTGCCGTATCGGTACTACTCTATTCATTTGGAGTAGTTCCATGGACGAAGAACGAGCTCAGATCTCTTGATATCGGGATTAAGAAAGCACAAGAGACTTTCGTGAACAGCTCCTCGATAAGAGGATGCAGGGTATCTTCCACAGAAATGTGAAGGATCAGTCAATGTCTTGTGAGCTAACGTTTGCTTTCCTTAAATCGCCCGAATTAAAGTCTGGTACAGAGGGATTCATTTTTGCATGCCAATACGGTGTCATTTCCACCTTAACATACCGTCGCCACATATTGAGCCAAGACATTCCCGATGATAGCTGCAGGGCGTGCCATGCACACCCCGAGCATTTAGCTCACATACTATCTAGATGTCCAACTCACGCGGGAATGACCTTCATTCAAAGAAACAATGCGGCACTAAGAGTGCTTTATTACCATCTCTATTACTGCTACGGCATTCACCTTAATATTGCTCCTCTAAATGCTCCTAGGGAAATTGAGTCAATTGTCGAGAATGGGAAGTGCCGCATATACTGGATCTTTATATTCTCGACAATTGTTTCTGTTGCTCACTCGAGGCCTGACATGGTTCTTCTTGACTACGAGAAGCGAGCTATGTTCGTTATCGAATTTTCGGCACCAGCTGAAAAAAAAACATCATAGCCAAGGAGAATGAAAAGAAAGAGAGGTATCGAGAACTTATAAGGGAGTTGCAACGATTGTACCCGGAATATTCTGTTAAACTGATCGTCCTTATCATCGGCGCTCTTGGAGGTGCCAAGCTTTCACTTGCTAATGGCCTAAAAAGCATCCCTGCGTGTCAACAATATGCTAGAACACTTGCGGGAAAAATGCAGAAGGCGGTTGTCCTTGGGTCACTCCGTGTTCTTAGGGTGCACGAGGCTTTGGCTGGATCGTCATATTGATTCCTATAGAGACTGTAACCATCTATCTCACGCTTGTGAGACGTGCTTGTGGTTGAAATTTTACCGCGATTTCGCTGGAAGCGGGTGCAATTTTTCAGATTAGCACCCGCTCCCGGCGAAATCCTGCGGTTGTCCTTATGACAAATTTTTAATTATATATATACTTGTTGAGTACCGTAGGTTGGGCACATTTGCGATATTTATTTATTGTGCAATTTTTCAGATGCTTCCGGGATTTGAAATATTTTCGGCTATTCTTACGGAGTTTTCGTAATTGCGCTTGAAAGTTTTTGTTGACTTGTCCACAGAGATTAAGAGACTACGCGTTTCGCGAATAAAGAAACCCCCTTAGGTATTCACGATGCACATCCGATGACGTTACATGCACAATACCCTTTTTCACCCACCGGTTACGATACGCATCTGGTTACGTAACCTCTTGCGCACATACTACTAACGTTGGTAGTATGACGTTTGCGAGAAATCTAGAGCGTGTCGTCACAGTTTATCTGTCCACATTCGTGACCCTTTTATATACACCTGCCAGTCGTTTGACCATGGTCTTTTCGGCCTTTCAAGGCATTGTCTAATCCGCAGGACCAGGGATGTCTGCCTGTATTCAGGATTCCCGCCTAACCGGCAATAGTGGGGATAATTTGCATTTGATGAATATCTCAAGTGTTTCAGAGCCTCACTTTGAAGCATTAAGATAGCATATAGATTCGAATACAAGTTATGTTACAGCTACTCTACGTATCACTAACCCATTTTTAGATTCCTTCTTGCCAACTGGTAACCCCTTCCACCTAGACAATGTTCCGCACGGTTATCTGGATAGACCCCTGTTACAAAAATGTCAAACCCTAACCCGTTGAGCGGTTTGCCAAAGAGCTTGAAGGCAATCAATAATTTGCACCTTAAGTATTTAGAGGCCCTTCTTAAAACGAAGTATCGTACTTTTGAGGAAATGGAAGATGCTGGAGAAAGGTTTGAAGCATCCAAAAGGATAAGTAAGGCCTATGTACCCCCTCCACCTACTCAGGATAGTATTTTACCCGAATTTGCCTACCATAACTCCGCCGGAAAGTCGAAAGGGGGGGGGGGGTGCTACGGAGAGTGAGTCTACTACCTCGGTTTTAACTAATAAATGGACAATTTCAAATGGTTCAAATAACAATAAAAGTCGATGGGTCAAAGGGCGTGGTAAAAGTAACGGTAACAAAACTGAAGATCGATCAAACGGAGCCCCGAATAATAATTATTCCAACAGCACTCCAAGTAACGCATGTGCTGTAGTAGGTCCTCTCGATATTCACAAATCTCTTGTGCCACAAGCGTTCGGTACACCTCCTAGTTTAAGCAGTTATTCACCTTATTTTGGTTATTGGTTTTATACCGGCTTTCCTCAGGCACCTATGATGCCAGCTAATTTCAGCTATACTCCATTGGGTACCCATTCTTTTAAAGCACTGAGTTTATCGACTGCTGGGGTGGGCTCAAATGTGAGAAGTGTGAATCCTCAAGCGCCAGTCCCCTTACTGTGCACTACCGCTGGTGGCACTTCAAGAGGGAAGCCTGGCTTCTGTTGGAATTGTAAAGAGTTAGAACACCTGTTCCGTGTCTGCTCTAAGCCTAAAAAGGTTTTCTGCCACAGCTGTGACACCCCCGGCCAAATTTCTACGAACTGTAATGGATATTCGGGACCCAGGTCGGTTAAGAATAGGGGTGAGTGCCTCTAGGGTCCGATCACTTCCCCCTTTTGTTGTTAAGGCCCCTCAGATTTCACTAGATCCAGTCAATACGGTACTGGATGAGCGGCGCTTGTTTATTACTGTTAGTGTCGATGACCAGTCACTACACGGACTCTTCGATCCAGCCTCGTGCTGTACCTATATTGGTAAACCGGCCTTTGAAAAATTTTCAAGTCTGCTTAAAAAATTAGCGGATCAAACACGTCAGGGCGAACCTATCAAGGAAAGAAATCAGTTTAGAAGCAATCTTGCCGTCTGAATTATCAAATAATCGTGCGGAAAATGTTAGTGTTTCTCTCTCGTATGCACTTGAGCAAGCATGTACTGGAATAAAGGAATTAAATCCTACCGTGGCTAACTATTTGAAGATTTTCTAAAAAGAAAAATTCCTCCTGTGCCAACTAAGCTTCTTGCTACCCACATGGTGGAACACCACATAGATGTTTAGGGAAGTCCTGCCATCAGGCAGGCTTATCGGCGTCTTTCTCCGAAGGTTGAAGAATCATTGAGAGAATCCGCTTAAAAGCTTGAAGCTGAGGGAATTATAAGTCTCAGTAAAAGCGAATGGTGTAACCCGGTAATGATGATGAGAAAGCTTGATGGAGATTATAGGCTCTGTATCGACATTAGGAAAATAAATGAGGTAGCCAAGAAAGACGCATACCCAATGAGAACTATTAACGACATTAAGTATAAAGAATTCACGGCTTTCCAGTACCGGGTATGGGGCTTCATCATTACAACCGAATGCCATTCGGGTTATCGGGGGCTCCAGCAACATTTCAGCGATTGTTGAATCGATGAATAACACCGGAATTTGAGCCCCATGCATTTTCGTACATGGATGGCATAACTCTAGCCAGTGAATCCTTTGAAGATCATATTCATTGGTTAGAGAAGGTTTTTGATAACATCGTATCCTGCTCCTACTACTTCTCGCAAACTTAGACATTTTCTGGGTTGGTTTTATGGAACAGGCGATTTATAAAGGATTTCGCCCAAAAAGCATCGATTATTGAAGAAAAATTGGAGGTTTGATTGAGGAAAAGACCTGGAAAAGGCCTTCCAAGAATGGAAATCCGAATTAAATGCCACTCCTTGTTCTAGCCTTTGCAATTCGATAGTCATAGCTTTTGCAAGTCGATCAATGCAAGACGCTGAGAAAAACTACAACGTCACGAAGCAAGAACGTTTAACGGTGGTAAGGGAGGTTGAAAAGTTTAGGCCATATTTGGAGGGTTATCACTTCATAGTGATTACTGACCACAGTAGTCTCGGATGGCTCTATAACTTGAGATATCCTAATTGGAGACTTGGTAGATGGGCCTTTAAGTCTTTACAATACGACTTTGAGGTTAAACAACAAAAGGGTGCCTTTCATCATGTACCATACGCGCTGTCGCGCATGTACGAACCAGATTCTGGAGTCGTGTGTGCCATCAGCAAGACCGATAATTTGTGGTATACTCGTAGAACTAAATTAGTCCAGGAGATGCCTTATCAGTTTCGGAATTGGAAACTGGCAGAAATCGTCTATACTGCCATCGCGCCGACCATCTTACCGAGCCGTTTTTGCCTGATTTAAAGGCATGGAAACTGATTTTGCCATAGGAGCATCGAGGCAGGGCGATTACTGAGGCACACGACACTACGACATCTGGACATTTGGATGTAGACAAAACCTTCCAGCGTATTTCTTTGCATTACTATTGGCCTGGCATGTTCAACGACGTTCGAAAGTACGTACGAGCATGCCAAACTTGTCAGAAAATGAATGTAGACTAGGCAAGTCTAATGGGTTTGATAGGTAAGCGGGTGATAGAGCAGCCTTCGTCGGTAGTAGAAGCAGACATATTGGGTCTATTCCCACCGAGCCGCTCTGGTTACCACCGCATCTTGTTTTTACAATATATGTTTACTAAGTGGATTTAGGTTCTCCCTTTCCGAAATGCCAATGCCACCAGCGTCCAGAAGGCATTTGAAGACATTGTTATCTTCAGATGGGGAACCTAGAAGTATTGTTCGAGGATAATGGCACCGAGGGATTAGATACTCTAATGCCCCACTATGTCACGCTCAAGCTAATCCGACTGAGAGGGTTAATCGTGAGCTTAAAACCATGATATCATCCTTTGTAGATGGGTGATCTAGGTAGCGGGAATAAACATCTTCCCGATTTCCGTTTTGCGTATAATACGGCTGTGCATAGTTCCACTCATGTATCGCCAGCGCTCTTAAACTGTCGTAGAGAGCCTAGATTGACAAAAACATTGAGAAGGAAGGAAGAGGGAGCCCCAGATATAGTTCCTCTTGCTGTAAAGGATTGGGAATGTAGAATTAATCGATTGCGGGCTCTTAGAGTTCTGGTCGCACATCACTTGGATATAGCATCTGATCGTCAGGCGAAATACTATAATCGCCGTAGACGAGACATTCGCCACCAAGTAGGTGATATTATTTGACGTAAAACCCTCATTTTATCGTCGACTATATATTATGTTGCAAAGACGCTAGCTCCGACATGTGCAGGTCCGTTTAAGGTTACAAAAGCAATATCACCAGCAGTTTACGAAATCCAAAATGAGTCCGGGATAATCGAAAAAGCTCATATTAAAAATTTAAAACACTATTGCTCGATGCAGCCGAATTCAATTAACGAAGACCCTTTTTTGCAATGTCAAGATGAGGAAGAAAATCCCTAAGTTTTGTCCGGAAACGGTGCAGGACACTTGTCGTCTTCAATTCCGAACATCCCGAGCAATCAACCAGTCATCCTTCCTCCGGCTGAATTGGGAACCCTCCGACCGAGGGAATCGCTTTCCCAGGGAGGCCGGAATTTACTAGGATCGCCCGTACAGACCGATAAGGGTCCCGAGTCCGAAATTTCGGAGAATCATCTGCCCAGAAAACGGAGTAAGTCCCGAAAGCCAACCCGCGGAGGTGAGCAGAAATCTGCCCCCGACCGAAAAAATACCTGCGATACTTCGGGAGCCCAAGACGATCCAATCGGAGATCACGCAAGAGGAGAACGAAGGACCTTGCCGAAGCGAACGTCTTGAAAAAAACAATAAAGGCGATTCCACATTCTCTCTCGTCTTGGGGACCAGGGTAAAGATAGGAGTATCTTGGAGCGAGTTGGACGAAACACAGCGAATGGCGAACGGAAAATGAAGAATTCCATAAAATTCGAGGGAACATCCCCTCTCCAGAACACAGAGCCTCAGGTTGCTCCTGTTAGGCTACAGGAATTGAGGGACTTCGAGAGACCATTACTCCTCCAGAGTATTGACGCAGAGGTATCAGCCTTAATAGGGTTACTGCTTGTTACAGAACCGCAGGCGTCAACCTCTGGGGATGGGGGCTTCTCACTTACTTTCGCGAGTCCCAATTATTGGGTATTTCCAAGTCCTACTTCTGCTTCTATCCAACTTTTCGCGCAGAGGGTGACTCGCATAGGGCCTCAACAGCTATCATTAGCACCTTGCTCACCTTGGGCCCACAAAGTGGTTCTAAGACCTCTCCGCTAACCACTAATTCCACCGCCGCCACATGGTTGTTAGAATTGTCACCACCAGGATCATGAATTCAACCAATTGTCCACTGCCAAGAGGCATTTTCTGTTTTTACTGTGGAAAGCCAGATGTGAAAGTGGCACAGTGCCCGATGTGTGGGCTAGGGTGGAGGGATGGAAAGGAAAGTCCCTTTTTATATCCAGATCAGGCCTCCCCTCCTCTCCCGCATCCCTCTACCGCCTCACAACGTCGGTCATTGTTTGGGCTTCCCCAACAGGCATTACGTCTCCTTGAACATCAGCATGGTGGCCAACCTGATAACAGGTTGAGCTTGGATGCCGACCATCCCCTCATTAAGGCCCTGGCTGACGCTATCCTGAAGCAACTCTAGGTATGGTATCGAGTCAGCTATATAGGCACTCAAAACACTGATGTATAGTTAATTGTAAGCTTTTTCGTGTTGTTCCTACTGTAGTTTTAAGCCATCTTCGTGTAAGTTTCGTGAAGCTTCTCAAGCCCGATTTAGGTTTCAGCCTTTTCGTGTAGACTTTAGGATGTAGATTTAGTTATGAACTATAAATTTTACCTTAGCTACCTTATGACAAGACTATCAGCGATCACGCTTCATTTTAAGATTGAAAAATTTATTTTGTTTTTGAAACCAATTTAGGTAGTCCTACAGTCTAATGAGGAAACAAATTTTTAATATTTTGTAGAGGCGAATTGCGTCAGTAATATAAATTTTGCATCAGTTCATGAAACTAGAAGTAGACAAAATACCATATTACAGCAATAATTCCCTATAGAGTCTGGTAATTAGCAGATTTTAATCAAAAGAAACATTCCTTTTCCAAAATCCTTTTTGTCTCATTGGTTATCGAACCTATTATTATTATTTTTTATTTATTTTTTTTAAATTTTCTTTCTTCTAACCGATCTATGAACACTCAAATGCACAGAAATTTACAACAACAATAAATATCAATACACTCTAAGCGATGCTCATATTCGATATTTAATCTGAAGGTCGGATTGCTGACGCTTGCTGGTCATGGTGACCTTGCTAGTTAGCCTGGGGGGGGGGGGGGGGGGGGGGGGGGGGGGTTGATCTTGTGTCTTGCCACTCGTTACGGATCCTTCTCCAGATTAATCGAATTATCATTTAAATCCAATATTGCGGAATTACCTATGGCCAACAGTAGCTCAAAATAGATTAATTGAGAATGAGTGTGGAAGGATGTAGAATAAATGTTGTTTAAAGTTATAATGTTTCGTTTTTATAAGATTTTCTGCGATTGAAAATATTTCAATTTATGGTAGGGTTTCAAACCCTACAAAATCCGCAATGCTTTGTGCGCACGTATAACGTGTCATTGCGATTACTTTACGACATTATAAAGACATCGTCAGATATACGTCTTACATTTTTTTTAAATTTTCAACGTTGCAAAAAAAACTATTGCGATTATTCCGTGACCTTCTATAGAGAATTTTAACGTAGAATCCGAATTTTAACAATTAGAAAGTTGAGTTTGCTGTTTTTTTGAGTTTAAAAAAAAATGAACCGAATGGGGACCCAATGGAGTCTTTACGGGTACTTTGTAAAGGCTCCATTCGGTTCCTTCAGTACGCCAGGGAAGTGCTCGATATTTTGAATTAACTGCAACACTGAGAGTTTGAAAGCATCAATAGTTCCAAAATAAGGCCAGCATCAAATGTGCTTGGGACAATGAAGCATACAAGCTCCACTATCAGTTTGCATCAAGACATTAGGTTTCGAGTAAGATCATGTTCATTAGCTACTATTTCGTTGAGAATAGACTAATTACATTTGAAACATATTTTATATTCTTAAATATAAGAATAAGAGGTGGCTAATGGAATTAATTTTATCATAGAAGGCGATTTCACATTCTGTAGGATTATCATCCTCAATTACTCCAGTCACCTTGCTCAAATAGATATTGTCTGTTACAAACGTAACAATGTAAGTGGTTTCTAAATTCCTTATCTTATCATATCTTTAGGAGTATGAAAACTTATTATTATTTTAAAGGTATAATTACATAATTGTTTGGAAAATCAGTGCGTTTGTATGAAATTTGTATTAAAAAGTCAATTATGTTTAACTGATTATTCTCATGAAGTAATTTTTCCAATAAATATAATAGAATTCTACATTGAAAATAATCCTGTACTTCCAGATTGCTGAGAAGACATTTGAATATGGCTTTCAGAAATCGTCTACATTGCTACATTTGCGAAAGAGCATATGCTTCATTCTAAAGAATTTGTTTCCTAGCTTTCGTTCTATCAACAGACCTTACATTATCCAAGAACAGCAATTGCAAGTATTTTTACAAGGCCTTCTTGATGTTGCGGGTAATCAGACGAGGCTCAAGGATGAAAATAGTTTCAATGATGACGAATTCGAATCCTTTTCTCCGGCAACAAAAGAACAGTTTCTGCAATTATTTGCTTACTGCGATAGAGTACCGAGCCGAGATAGGTACAAGTACATCAGCAAGAGTGACCTTTTAAAGTTCTTGCGTAAGATGCGACCAGGGCTTTCTAACGACTTTTTAAAAGTCACGTTCCAATATTCGAGTAGACAAGCTGTAAGTCTTACTACTTCCACTTTCAGGCAATCACTCATGCAACGCTTTGTTCCTCGTAATATTGGATTTGATACTCTTACACGACAACAATATATAGAAAAGCATATCACTGAATTTGAAAATGAATTTTACCAAATAGTGCCAATTATCAATCTCTTCAGCAGTCATACAGTGTTTACAAGGGACGGCATCTACTATTTTGATTGTAGCACTAAATGGCTATATTTTGGACATACAAGGACCTTATTTTTCGGATAGTCAAAATAATGACGCTGCAATTCTACGAAACGAATTTGAAAGAGATGCTAAAAGAATGAGACAGTGGTTCCAGGAAAATGACATGATGATAGTAGATAGAGGTTCTCGGGATGTCACAAAGCTACCGACTCGCCTCGGTATCAGATGGAATGGTCACATAAAAACTATATTCAATTTTTTGGACAATACTATGCCCATGACGTATATTCTAAATCTGGGTGATTTTTATCGCATAGCTGGTGCAATCATAAATAGGTATCATTCTTTCATTATGATGGAAGGGGATGATATAAACATAGCTTGATAATTACTTCAGAAAGCCAGAGAACCGAATGTGGTTCAAGCCCTCGTGAAGCTTGAGGGGCTGCACATACAAAACGCTCAAAGATGGTCATGAATTGCATACCAACCTACTAACGAAAACGACGAAATGAATGATGAGGAAGACAAACTTGTGCAAGGTTACTATTGTACATGTAAGTCTGGTGCTCGAACTGTTGGAATCAATTATGCTGGAAATAGGACGCAAGAGGAAAATCTCTGACGTGATAGATATTTGAAAATATATCTCAGTGCTTTCAATAACCTTGACCTCTCTGCTTCGTCTAGACTATTTCCAAACTTTTCCTTATAGACTGAATGATCTCGCTTTAATTAACTGGATCTTTCCCAATCTTGTCTTGTTTGGCTGATTCATTCCCAATCTTGACTTAATTGGCTGAATTGTTCCAAATGTTTCCATAATTGTCTAAATGGATTTCAATCTAGCCTTCACTGATTGAATCAGTACCTATCTTGAGTCTCTTGGCTAGTTTATTTTTAATCTTGCCTTCATTCGCTGGACCATGCCCAATCTTGCCCTCATTAGCTGGATTGTTCCAAATATTGTATTTTTATTTTTATTTTCCAAATCATTTCCAATCTGGCCTTTACTGCCTGGATCATGCTGAATCTTGACTTTGTTGTCTGGATCTTTTCCAATCTTGCCTTTATTGGTTGGATTGTTCTAAATATTGCATTCGTTTGCTAAATTATTTCCAATTTGGCCTCCACTGGCTCCGCTAAAAACTATCATAGCTTGAAATTTTTAAAACGAACTACTTATAGAACTACAAGTTAAACCTAATGTAGTCTTGAAATTAATCGGTAGCAATAATACGAACTAACATCAAGTTACTGCATGGTTTAAAAACTAGTTGTTAGCTAGACGGTAGGCTAGCATCAAGCCGCTGCATAATCTTAAAAGTAGTCTGTAGCCAGACTGTGGGGTTACATTAAGTCACTTTATAAATTTGAAAGAAGTGCTAAATTTGACCTCAGTAAAGCATGTATTATAAATAAAATTACGCCCAGAAAACAGTTTCTTTGAAATAAAAGAAACTTTTCTTTGATATACTCGTATCATTATTAGTGAATATATTATTTGTTTATGTGGTTTAATTAAGTCCGTTGTGTTCCACTATGGAAGCTTTTCTCAGAAATTTGACACGCACGCTCCCTGGACATCATAAAAAATTGCGTGTCTGCTCTAAGATTGGACAATTTCGTCCATACAAATCCTTCTTTGATAGTATCTCCACCCATACACGTAAACATACGTGTCTGTAGTCTCATTGCCTTCTCTTTAGAGCTCAAATCTTACTGTCTTTATAAGACATAATTATGGTAAAATTTTAAACCTCAGCTTAACTTAAGGCAAAAATAAAAACAAAACCATCATAGAAGTAAGACTTTTTTCTGTGTATATTTTTAATCTTGCCTTGCTCAATCTTGAATTCACTGTTTGGATCATTCCAAATATTGCTTTTCTTGGCTAAACAATTTCCAATCTTTCCTTTATTAGCTATACCATTCCCAAATGGCATTATTTTTGACATTTTGAAAGCAAGTACTTAACACATTTTTGTACCTTAATCTCCTGACAACTACTTGAAGCGTTCAAAACACCCCAGTGGGCACACTTGGCTTAAAGTCATCCTAAATACGTTTTTTTGTGGACGCCTTTAGGCTTTTACAAAAATACGTCATAAGGTCGTAATAAAGACGTTCTAATCTAGTCCCATAAAGTATATCTTAAAGATGCTATCAGTACGGCTTAAGGACGTCTTGTATAAGATTATCCTTATTCGAAATCAACCCAAATTCAAAATATTCCTATATTTTTCTCTCACAAGATTTGCATACTTGAATGCTCTGAAATATTACAAAAAACTATGATTTTGACTTAATTTTGAAGATTTATTCTTTAAAGTTCAACTTAGAAATAGTTCGACTATGAGATTTGTCTAAGTTATATTGTGAAAATGTGAACGTAAAGTCATCGTAAAGACACCATGAGGGCATTCTATGTGATTTCCGTTCAAAGTTTAAGTTTAATGTGCATAGGAGTTCCCATAGGTCACGTGTGAAATTTGAAATACCACAACCCTAAAATCGGTAAAGTGGTCTTTTTTAGGACAATTATGTGTCCCTTGTTAGGATTACTTGAGAAATTATAATATACGGAATACATTACGATTTGAAGTAGGAAATTCTGCTAAATTAAAAGAATCAACTTTTAAGGACTGCCCTACCGATAGAAATCTCAGAGTATATGCTAAAGATTCTCAAGGCTCTGATGAGCTCTGAGAAATTCTCCGCAGGCACTCAGATATATTTAAAGATCCTTGTAGCTCGTTTAAATGTTTTAAAGGCTTTAAAATGTCCTTTCCGAATTTGAAATAAAAATGCGATCATAAACAACAAGCAGAGATGCTGAAATTGAAACAAGAATTCGATCATAAATAACAACCAGTGAGGCAATATCAATAGAGTAGCCGACACTCAATGGTCCATTCTTAAGCCTTCGGATTATATTTTAGAAGTAGATTTTTTTTAATTTCGTAGTTACCAGCCTAAAACATAATAATTCGGAATCTACAGGATTCGATGATTTCAGACATGTAACTTTTTTTTCTAAATGTTTGAAATTGGCATGAAAACAACGTTTCTTGTAAATGGAATGAGATACGCCAAAAAAGATGACATTTTTTAATTCGACTAGAAAATTTTATATTAGTATATAAGTTATAATTAGAAATAAGTATAATGAGAAAATTCATCAATTTAAAATAAAGTGTTAATAATTTGAAAAAAAAATTTAAAAAAGGACGGTCGGGTCAGCGACGGCCAACTACTGTAAATAACTCTGCCCGCCCGGTACGTGAAGAATACAAAAGGAACATTATATTATCATCGCATCACTCTTAAACGGACCACTAAAAGGACCTTGAAAAGGAGCCAAATCTCTAAGACTATCTCAGAGACTAAATAATTCAAATCGAACCTTAAAATAGTCTCAAATCGACCAGGCTTTTTCCACTGAGAATACTCCAGATTTCTACCGGTAAGGTGCGCGCGCACGCCAGCGAATTTCAGTTTGCGCATCCCATCCTAGTCGCACGTCTTTTCGTTAGTGTTGCTCGTTGCTGCCAGGCCGCACAGTCGCCATTACTGTTCTCGCCATTACGGTTTTTGTCAAATGTCCACGTTTTGAGACCCCCTGAATCCGAAATACAGGTTTTTACAAATGTGTCTGCCTGTTCATCCGTGGATGGTTTTTTTTGTTAGCGTGATAACTTTCGTAAGAATTAACTGAATGGATTTCCTTTTGTAAATTCTTTTACTATCTCAAAATGAATGTCAAGTTCGTTAGACATACCCCATTTAAAGTTCGTTTAGGCACACCGTGATCCTCTATAACAATTTGAGGACGTCTGTAGGTTGTCCACAGGACATCCTACGGACGTACTCAGAATGTTATAAAGGATCACGGTGTGCCTAAACGAACTTTAAATGGTAATGACAAGATTATTGTACTGGTTTTGTGTAAAATCTGACATGGTCGGTTTTTATCAAATCTCCACGTTTTGAGACTCCCTGAGGCAGAAAAAACTTTTTTTATTAAGGTGTCTGTCTGTTTGTCTGTCTGTAGACTGTAGTATTGTGTGATATGGCACACTTTTTCAGGACACAAAAGCACATTTTATAATTTTTCGAAACCATGTTTTTTCCAGATTTAGAAATTCTATTCACGGTTCATATACTTTGAAAATCGAACAATTTATTCATATAATTTTTTTCAATAAAATCAAAATTCTCAAAGTTATAGCATTTTCGAAATCATAAAAAACAAACGAAAATTAACATTTTAAGCCAAACAACTCATGATATGAAAAAAAAGTCAGGATTAAATAAATGTTTCTTTCGGGCAGCCTTACAATGTTATGATAACAACTTCTTCCGATAAAAGCAAAATTATTAAAGTTATATCATTTTCAAACCCCCCAAAAACATACGATAATTAACATTTTAAGCCAAGTAACTTACGATCTGAAAATAGTCGTAGAAAAAAATGTTGCTTTTTTAAAGCCCTACATTAATATTCTGTTTCGACATTAAATTTCATATTCTTAATGGCTCACATTATACTCACAATTTCGTAGAACATATAAAGACGTTTTTAGGACGTCCTTTTGATGTCCTGGTGCCCACAGGGAGGTCTTTCACTTTTTAGCGTTGTTTAGCTTAAAATGTTAATTTTAGTTTGTTTTTCTAGGACTTAAAAATTTTATAACTCTGACAATTTTGATTTTATTGGAAAGAGTCATATGAATAAATTGTTCGTGTGTCAAAGTACTATAAACAACCGTAAACAGAATTTCTAAATCTGGAAAAAACTTGGTTTCGAAAATTTTTTTAAATGTCCTCAGTCATTGTATTTTTATACAAAATGGCTGGTTATCGAACTTGTTCTTTCTTTTTGGGTGCTGAAAAAGTGTGCCGAAGCACACAATATTTGACATGGTCGGTTTTGATCAAATTTCCACGTTTTGAGACTCCCAAAGTTAGAACAAAAATATTTTTATGAAGGTGTCTGTATAGAATATATGAATATATATTCATATATTAGGATATATGAGTATCCGTACAGAAAATTATTGAATTTTGAAACAAGTGGTCTCAAAATTTTTCAAAATACGCTCACTTTTTGAATTTGTATCCAAAATGGCTGTCTACCGAACTTGACCTTAATTTTGAGATAGCAAATAATTGACCAAAGGAAATCCAATCAGTCAATTCTTTCAAAAGTTATCATACTAACAAAAAAAACCATCCACGGACGGACAGACAGACAAATTCGTAAAAACCTGTTTTTCGGATTCAGGGGAACTCAAAACGTGGACATTTAACAAAAGCAGGAATTGCGAGAACAGTAATGGCGACTGTGCGGCCTATCAGCAACGAGGAACACTGATGAAAAGTCGTTGTGCGACTAGGATGAGATGCGCAAACTAAAATTCGCCGGCGTGCGTGCGCACTTTACTGGTAGAAATCTCAGAGTATTCTCAGTGGAAAAAGCCTGGCTGATTTGAGACTATTTTAAGGTTCGATTTGAATGATTTAGTCTCGGAGATAGTCTGAGAGATTTGGGTCAATTTCAAGGTCCTTTTAGTGGTCCCTTTAAGAGTGATGCGACGGAAATATAATTTTCCTTTTGTCCTCGTCACGTACCAGGCGGGCAGAGTTATTTACAGTGGTTGACCGTTGCTGACCCGACTCTCCTTTTTTAAATTTTTCTTCAAATTATTAGCACTTTGTTCTTAATTGATGAATTTTCTCATTATACTTATTTATAATTATAACTTATATACTAATATACAATTTTCTAGTTGAATTAAGAAATGTTGTCTTTTTGGCGTATCTCATTTCATTTACAAGAACCGTTGTATTAATTCCAATTTCAAACATTTCGAAAAAAAGTTAGATATCTGATATCATCGAAGCCCGTAGATTTCGAATTTTTATGTTTTAGGCTGTTAACTATGAAATTTAAAAAAATCTATTTTCAAGCTTTAAACCGAAGGCTTAACAATGGACCCTTGAGTGTCGGCTACTCTATTGATATAGCCTCTCTACATGTTATTTATGATCGAATTCTTATTTCAATTTCAGCCTCTCTGCTTGTTATTTATGAGATTTATATCGGTAGGGCAGTCCATAACAGTTGATTCTTTTAATTTAGCATTAAACTTAAACTTTGAACGGAAATCACATGGGATGTCCTCATGGTGTCTTCATGATGACTTTATGATATCTCCGTGTAATTTAAAAATTTATGATACAACAGTTTTTCCACTTTTAGAACAGTTTCGGGCTTAATCTAGAGGATGTTTTTGGTTTCGTTCACATTTTCACAATGAAACTTAGAGAAATCTCGTAGCCGAAATATTTCTCAGTTGAACTTTAAAAAATTAACCTTAAAAATTAAGTCTCAATCATAGTTTTTTGTACTTTGAATTTGGGTTGATTTCGTATAATAATAAGCTTATACAAGACGCTTCAAAGATGTCCTAGGGACATCCTTACGACATTTTCCCCTGGGTATCCTTTCAAGACATCCTTAAGACGACGAGATTCCAGACATAGAACGTCCTAAGGACGTCTTTAGGATATTCCGGTGCCCACTGGGACCATACAATAGCTTGTTATCAGAAAGCGAAGTTTTTCATTCAAAAACTATTATCTTGGATGTCAAAATTTGAAAATTTTAAATTAAACCAAAATCCAAATTAGAATCCCATTTAACGTCCAATAATCAAATTGATGCAAAATCCTGTTAAATAAAACAAGAATCCAACGACCAAATTTGGACCACAACGAATGAGCAAAAACCAAAAATCCTATTGTAACCTGAAAAAAAAAAACAAAAAAAATTTTCGGACAAAAATAAGAAAGAGGAAAGATAAATGGGAAGGCAGCCAACCACATCCCCTTCCTTCTCTTTTTCTTTCTTTCGTCTTTTTTATTTTTATTATCATCAAATTAAAATAAAATTAAAATGAAAAACATAAATAAATAAATAAAATTGCATTACCAACGTTTCGGTACTCGTACAGTACCCTTATCAAGGCAAGAAAAATTTAAGTGTTAGAAATTGACAGCACCCACGAACAATTGCTCTCTCTTTGATACCTGGGAATCGAATGAGGGTCAGTAGGCCAATCTGTTGTAAACACAATATAAATATCTGTCACAATTTCATCAGAAATAGAAAATGTAAAAAAAAAACAGAATTCATGAAACAGCCACGTTAAATGTAATTAATCATATTAGCATAACTTTTGTGCAGCCCATCCAAATCTGTTTTTAAATAAATAGATAACTTTTTTTGTTTTTTAATATAAAGCATTTCCATGAGTTCCCTCTTACTCTCCTTACTTTCACTATGCAAAATTTGAAAATTATCCCAGTCAAACTCATGGTCAACATCAACAAATTCCTTTGTATGTCTGGCAAGAACACTCTTATAACAGCGTCCTAAACGAACATCACTTTTGTGCTCCTTTATTCTAGTATTAAGAAGTCAGCCAGTCTGTTCCACGTAATTCATCTTACAGATCCTGCAAGAGATCTTATAGACAACACCACCCTTTTCAAAATTATCTAAAGGATCTTTACAAAAATGCATCACCGAATCCATTTTAAATGGACTGCGGAAAATAGTATGAATTTTTAATTTTTTATACATAAGTTAAATAGTTTTAGAAATTTGACCAAAAAATAGAAGAACAAAAGTATTAAAGGAACTATATTCCTTTAACTCTTTCTGATTATCTACAAGCAAATTATTAATCTCTTTGTTTTTGATTTGTTGAACTCTAATTGCAATATGTTTCTCAATTAACTTTTTTGGATAATGATTCAGAAAAAGAATATTCCTAACAATATTCAAATTTTTTGTGTGAAATGAATAATGGGACAAACCTAGAGGTCTGTCAATAAAGTTTTTAATTACTGCAATTTCGTTTTGAAAGGGATAAGCAGAAAAGAAATTTAAAATTCTACTTGAATATGTACTTTTTCTGTCCCAATTGGTAATAATATTACCATCCCAACCCTTAATTACTTCTATGTTATAAAATCAGTTTTTTGGACATAGAAGTAATTAAGGGTTGGAATGGTAATATGATTACCAATTGGTACAGAAAAGATACATATTCAGGTAGAATTTTAAATTTCCTTTTTGTTACCCCTTTCAAAACAAAATTTCAGTAATTAAAATCTCAGTTGACAGAGCTTTAAGTTTGTCCCATTATTAATTTCACACAAGAAATTTGAATATTGTTAGGAATATCCTTTTTCTGAATCATTATCCAAAATAGTTAATTGAGAAACATATTGCAATTAAAGTTCAACAAATCAAACACAAAGAGATTAATAATTTGCTTATAGATAATCAGAAAGTTTTAAAGAAATATAGTTCGTTTAATACTTTTGTTCTTCCATTTTTTGGTCAGATTTCTAAAACTATTGAACTTATGTTAAAAAATTTTAAATTCATACTATTTTCCGCATTCCATTTAAAATGGATTCGGTGATAAATTTTTCCAAAGATCCTTTAGATAATTTTGAAAAGGGTGGTGTTGTCTATAATATCACTTGCAGGATCTGTAAGATGAATTACGTGGGACAGACTGGCAGACTTCTTAATACTAGGATACAGGAGCACAAAAGTAATGTTCGTTTAGAACGCTGTTATAAGAGTGTTCTTGCCAGACATACAAAGGAATTTGATGATGTTGACCATGAGTTTGACTGGGATAATGTTCAAATTTTGCATAGTGAAAGTAAGGAGAGTAAGAGGGAACTCATGGAAATGCTTTATATTAAAAAACAAAAAAAGTTATCTATTAATTTAAAAACAGATTTGGATGGGCTGAAAAAAAGTTATGCTAATGTGATTAATTACATTTAACGTGGCTGTTTCATTAATTCTGTTTTTTTCACATTCTCTATTTCTGATGTAATTGTGACAGATATTTATATTGTGTTTAAAACAGATTGGCCTACTGACCCTCATTTGATTCTCAGGTATCAAAGAGAGAGCACATGTTCGTGGGTGCTGTCGATTTCTACCACTTAAATTTTCCTTGCCTTAATAAGGGTACTGTACGAGTACCGAAACGTTGGTAATGCAATTGTATTTATTTATGTTTTTTGTTTTTATTTTATTGTAATTTGATGATAATGAAAATAAAAAAGACGAAAGAAAGAAAAAGAGAAGGAAGGGGATGTGGTTGGCTGCCTTCTCATTTTTCTTTCCTCTTTTTTTCTTTTTGTCCGACAATTTTATTTGTTTTTTTTTCAGATTACAATGGGATTTTTGGTTTTTGTTTATTCGATGTGGTCCAAATTTGGTCGTTGGATTCTTATTTTATTTAACAGGATTTTGCATTATCTTGGATGTTCTAGATAGAACCTGCTAGTTTTAGCATTTGCCTATTAATTTAAGGGGTCGAATTTAACACAATTTCTGCCTACGAAGAAGTGAGTCTGTTATTTATGTCCAAATATTGAAATTTGTTAAAGTGGGCGATATTTATGGTTGGCACAATATCATTTGATGCTGACCTTCTTTTAGGACTGTTGCTGTCCTCGAACTGTGAATTTTGCAAATAATTTAAAATATTGAGCGCTTAAAGTTCAAGCGTTGCTGGAAGTCGACGATATGCATGATTGGCACAATAGCATCTGATACTGACCTTATTTAAGAATCATTGCTGCCCTCACACTGTAAATGTTGCAAATAATTAAAAATATTGTGCTCTTCGCGTTCTAACGTTGCGAGAAGCAGGTTGTTAATATGACTGTTATGACCGCACTTGAAGCTGAAGTTATTTCACCACCGCTGTTTATCTCGAGCTGTGAGTGTTGCAGTTAAAGCAAAATATTGAGCGGTTGGCGTTCAATTGTTGCGAGAAGTGCGCTGTGATAATTATCGGGATAGGCGGACGTAATGTAGATCACATTTTAATGTGTGATTCTTATTCAGTCGTCCTTTTTTTGCTCTCAATGCTACGCGGATATATCATTTGCACTGATTTTGAGCGCCTGATGCTGTATATCGCTGAAACTGTAAATTAAAAAAAAAAATTTTAAGGATATTTCATTGGCTCTTTATAACCTGCAATATTACCAAGTTTCAGCCAAATCCACCGAAAGACATTTCCCATGTATTGTGTGCGGGATCCTTTACTGATTCAATTATTTAAATAAAAACTACTAATTCATTCAATTATTCATAAAAATGGAGCCTGTTCGCGGAACTACTGATTGAACAGTAAGATTTCAATGGATGAAATCATTTAATTTTGAAAGGTTAGGTTTCGCATACATTCTAGGCTGCTTTTATGAGAATTTAAAGTAAAAACAGGATTCGAAAAACATAACGATATTGTTTAATGCAAATAATAAAATCACATACTTTTTTTAAATTAATTAATTTCATATCGTTTTATAGACCGAACTCGCTACAAACTCTAAGAAATTTCGAACATAATTAACTATAACAACAAAATAAACATTTAATTAAACGCAAATAGAGTAAAGGACTGAGACTGGGCCGGTTTTGGGGCTGGAGGAGGTGGGGAATTACCCAGATACAGTGCCGTTTCGTAAATAACGCATTTGTTTGTTTGCGCCTAAACGAACGCCGTTCCCCCCGCACAACTCCTTTTACTCCTACTTGCGGCGCAGCGTCAATTCTCGGAAGAACTATATCAGGGGTCCCTGTCACTAGTGTTTACTGTATTGGATTTTCGTTGTCGATTATTTCATTGCAGTGATTATCCATTCATGTAAAAAATCGTTCTTTTTCTTCCCCTTTCACGCAGAGAATATATGGCTGAACATTTGCCGCATCCTGACTTCGAACTATATCTTGATAATCGTCAATGCTCGTTCCAATCAAAAACCTTAATACAAGTTTCTAAGCTGGTTATAATTTTTTAAGAATTATTTGTGTATTTTTCGATGTAATTATTCTGGAATTTGAAATCGTTTAATATTTTGCAGATTCCTACTAAATTTTGGTCACAAGAAAATTTAATAATCATTTTACAAGTTTGCCTGTAAATGGATTCCATTTACGATTAAATCAATACATACAAATCTATCTCCACTGAGGTTAGATAAACCTTATATGTATCAATTTCAATCAATTAATTAAATCATCTTCCACAAATTAATTCACCGTTTTCAGTCCGCCATAATACATATTTATTATTTAAGTCCTTTTTTTATATATCATGCAAAAAATTCCAAACAACTCAAAGTTTGGAGACGTTTGTCTTCCCCGAGTGTTCCGCAATCCACATAGTTTGTCACTTTGGCGGTGCGTGACAGGACCCGTTCTGGGTGAGAATGGGTCACAACATTTGTATGGTGCTCGACTCAAACTATATTCATAGCGGGAGTTAAAAATAATATTCTTTTTATGAGTAAACTCGCCTTTAATGTTTTTTTCGGTTTATTTTATTAGGTTTTAAAGCCAACAAACATTTTATCCCGATGAAAATATTTGTTTTCAATCGTCACCTTAACTGTCACTGAATAATGCATTTTTATTGTCCATGATGAAACTGGTTAATTGGTAAAAATTTTACTTATAAAATTAGTAAATATTATAAAATAATTGATTTATCAGTCAAAAGTTAATAAAGTGATTTAATTACTTTAATTTGTACTAATTTAAAATAAGAGAAAACCCCTGATTATACTGTAAATATTGCATTTTTAATTTTCGCGCTACGAGTTATTCATTCGCGAAAATGATCAAAATCTCCTTTTGAGAAATCAAATTTTGAGACAAAAATTTGTATGTTTAACATCAAAAGTTGAAAGAAGGGCTACAAAAATTAAAAGTTGTCATTATGCGGGAAGTTTTAATTTTAAAAAACTCGACACAACAATTTTAATAAGCCTATGCAGGTGCTGAGAAATAATTACGTTTAAATTGCTGTTAAAATAGAATTCCCATTTATCATTTCACAAGAAACATACTTTTGTACATATCGAATAATAGTTTCCAGACTGATTTCGTTTAATTTTATTTGTAGAATTTGAGATTTTCTCTATTCTATAATATACCCAGTTGGGAATGGGAACATCCTAAAGATGTTTCAAAGTACTATGGACAAACGTAAATAGAATTTCCAAATAAACAAAAAACATGGTTTCGAAAATTTTGAAAATATGCTCAGTTATTGAGTATTTATAAAAAATGGCTGGTTAACGAACTCCTTTTCTTTTGGGTCCTGAAAAAGTGTGCCGAAGCACACAATACTACAGACTATATACAGACAAGCAGACAGGCACCTTCATAAAAATAGTTCTTTCTGACTCAGGGAGTCTCGAAAGGTGGAGATTTGATCAAAACCGTAGGTTGTCCTCAGAACGTCCTTGATAACATCCGAAGGACGTCCATAGGACAACCTACGGACGTCCTCCGGATATTACCAAGGATGTCCTGAGGACAACCTACGGACGTCCTCAAAATGTTATAAAGGATCACGGTGTGCCTAAACGAAATTTAAATGGGGGTGACAAGATTATTGTATTGTATCCGTACAGAAAATTATTGAATTTTGAAACAAGTGGTCTCAAAATTTTTCAAAATATGCTCACTTTTTTCATTTGCATCCAAAATGGCTATCTAACGAACTTGACATTCATTTTGAGATAGTACAAGAATTTACGAAAAGAAATCCAATCAGTCAATTCTTTCGAAAATTATCATGCTAACAAAAAACAACCATCCAGGGATGAACAGGCAGACACATTCGTAAAAACCTGTTTCTCGGATTCAGGGGGTCTCAAAACGTGGACATTTGACAAAAACAGAAATGGCGAGAACAGTCATGGCGACTGTGCGGCCTGGCAGCAACAAGCAACACTGACGAAAAGTTGTGCGACTAGGATGAGATGCGCAAATTGAAATTGGCCGGCGTGCGCGCGCACCGTACCGGGAGAAATCTCAGAGAGAAATCTTTGAGACAGTCTGACAGATTTGGGTCCTTTTGAAGGTACTTTTAGTGGTCCTTTTAAGAGTGATTCGACGGTAATACAATGTTCCTTTTGTATTCTTCACGTACCGGGCGGGCAGAGTTATTTACAGTGGTTGACCGTTGCTGACCCGACTCTCCTTTTTTAAATTTTTCTTCAAATTATTAGCACTTTGTTCTTAATTGATGAATTTTCTCATTATACTTATTTATAATTATAACTTATATACTAATATACAATTTTCTAGTTGAATTAAAAAATGTCGTTTTTTTGGCGTATCTCATTCCATTTACGAGAAACGTTGTATTAATTCCAATTTTAAACTTTTAGAAAAAAGTTAGATATATGAAATCATCGAAACCCGTAGATTCCGAATTATTATGTTGTAGGCTGTTAACTATGAAATTTAAAAAAAATCTATTTCTAAGCTTTAATCTAAAGGCTTTAAAGACTTTAATCTAAAAGAACACTTGAGTGTCGGCTACTCTATTGATATAGCCTCTCTGATTGTCATTTACGATCGATACCTGGACCTTTAAATATATCTACCTGAGTGCCTGCGGAGAATTTCTCTGAGCTTCTCTAACTCTAAAGAATCCTTAGAATATACTCAGAGATTTCTATCGGTAGGGCTATCTCAATTAATAGAGTAGCCGACACTCAAGGGTTCTTTGTTAAGTTTTCGGATTAAAATTTAGAAATAGAATTTTGCCTTGAGAATTTTTAGCATGTACTCTGAGATTTCTATCGGTAGGCAGTCCTCAAAAGTACTTCATTAAAGAAATTTGGTTCTTTTAATGTAGCAGAACTTCCTAATTCAAATCGTAATGTATCCTGTATATTATAGTTTTTCAGCTAATCCTAGTAAGAGACTCATCATTGTCATAAAAAAGACCACTTTACCGACTTTAGGGTTGTCGTATTTCAGATTTCACAGGTTGCCTAGTGGAACTCCTATGCACGTTAAACTTAAACTTTGAACGGAAATCACATAGGATGTCTTCATGATGTCTTTATGATGACTTTATGATATCTCCGTGTAATTTACCAATTTATGATAAAACAGTTTTTCCACTTTTAGAATAGTTTCGGGCTTACTATAGAGGATGTTTTTGGTTTTGTTCACATTTTAACAATAAAACTTAGAGAAATCTCATAGCCGAAATATTTAAAAGTAAACTTTAAAAAATAAATTTTAAAAATTAAGTCTCAATAGGTTTTTCGTAATATTTCAGAGCATTTAAGCATTCAAGTCTTGTGAGAGAAAAATATAGAAATACTTTGAATTTGGGTTGATTTCAAATAAGGATAATCTTATAGAAGGACGTTCAAAGATATCCTAGGGACATAGGGCCTTTTAAATACATCCTTAAGCCGTACTTATAACATCTTTAAGATATACTTCAAGAAACTTAATTCTCTATTGACATTTGTCATTTAGTCTAATGTATCTGCTGCACAGTAAAAACGATTAAGTGTGAATTTAACGCTAATTTTAGGTTACGAAACATCACCTACTGTCAATTGTTTTTACAGTTTTACGGCAAAAACAATCGAAGAGTTTCGTATCCCAACTTCAATCGAGATAGGACCCCATCTTGAAATTAGCTGCAACAAAATTGATCCCAAAGTTATTACTGTGCGACAAGAAGCGCAGCAATGCGGCTAGAGAATTAGGTCACAGCTGACATTAAACTTCGCAAGAGCTTTTGCACGCGGTCGGATTAGGCTGATCTTGAAAAAATATGAGAAGGCAGAAAAGTATGAATCAATGCTGCACGGAATTAACGTTGATGCAATACAAAATTGTAAAATTAATGAATAAAAGAAAATATGTACCCGAATTATAGCTTTCAACTGTATCCATTTTCAAATGAAACATACATATAATCATTATATTCGGCCTATACTAAAATGATATATACATAGAGAAAATATAAGCATGCATGTCATTATACACCAAACTCGCTTTCAGTGAACCCGTTCTCAGCCATCGTAGAACTGCTGGCTCACGCATTTTCTCAGGGAAACAGGGCGAGAGCGGTTGCGACC
>NC_046659.1:37076594-37080350 GCF_010883055.1 Belonocnema kinseyi
ATTCCAATTGGAAACGATTTAGGACGCCCTCACTGTTTACGTTTCGAACCCCCCGAAATCAGTCCAAGGTTATTTTTAAAGGCCACCCCCGACACTTGACTGAAAGCGAGTGTTTGGTGTACATAGATACTACGTTTATCCTCAAAATAATATATTTAATATCCGGCGAGACTAAATTCACCTATAAATTCACCCCTTTTAATTTTAAGTATTTATTCAGTATATTAGAATCATTATAAGTAAGTGCTTTAAAGGATATGTTAGCAGGAAACTGCACTTTTTTATACTTTAAACTTTTATTTAATATCTGCTGGCAAATTCAAACTTCTTAGGTTTATCATAAACTTGCCTGATGATTCATCTTAATGAAAATACAACCAATTTTTGTATAATTACGTGATTTTTCCGATTTCATGCTCACCGTCATGTGACGGTCAAATTTCTTGCTAACGGTCTGATGAAGGTCACTCCCCATTTCTACTGAAGCGATATCTTTTGGCTAAAAGTATCAACGGGGCTGTGCTTAACAATAGGCTGGTCCAATCGGAAATTTGTTCGAATTAAAAAAAATAAAACAATAAAATCCTTCAAAAAGAAAATTGATATTTAGAGGTGCCGCAAGGATAATGGAGTTTTTGTAAATTTCATTCAACACCCTCCATATTAACTGCATCTAATTCTCCCAAAAAAACCATAAATGGAAAAGTGGGTTTTATTGTTTTTAGCAATTTTCTCATAGAATGAAGTAAGAAAGACACGGTTTTTTCCTTAATTTTTCAATTTTCGTCCAATTTTAAATGGAAGGAGGCAATCATTCAATCATGTTAACAATCATGATTGTTTAAAGAATGTATAATTATCGTTAATGATACTCTCTCTGAATAGTGCTAGAAAATTGCAGTTTTTAAACAATTTAATATTAGGTATAACTATCTTCTCTTAGATAAGTGCTAAAAACTTGCGGTTGTTTCTAAACTCTCTAATTTTGCTTCGCCTTTTTATTTACAAACAAATAATATGTTAACCTCAAAAAAAATTATTATTTAAATAGTATTGTTGTTTTAGGTGAATTATTTCCACTCTTATCCCAAGTTAAAAAAAATTAATTTAAACAAAAAAGCTATCTTACACAAGGGACAAAAACAAATATTGGAATAATGAGGAGTATGTGGAAGGACTAGGTCTTTTAATGACTTGTAAAAGTTTTTCTTTGAATTAGAACAAGACGTTTACTGCAAAGCGTCAAAGAAAAATTTGGAATTGCACATATTTTGATAACTACCCCCCCCCCCCTTCTTCCTGCCCTAGAGAAAACACGTGTCGTCGATGAAAACATATATCAATATATCAATATATATATATATATAATACCTGAAACAAATTATTAATTGATTATAGCATCTCACGGGAAAAGGTAGACTTATTGCAGCCAGTAATTAAAGTCAGATATCAACTTTATACCTCGTTCTGCTATCGTTGACCAATTTTAATGTTCTGACTGCAGTCACACCTTGTTGATATTCTACAGCAGTTTTCTGAAGATTCGCGTCTTTGCTGAGAAAGGATGTATTAATTTGAAAGCCTGTGAAAAATAACAGCAGGGAGAGTACTGGTAGAGTATATGCTACTATTCACGTCTAGAAAGCTGATTTAAAGTAATAGCAACTACTCGTTGATTCGGAAACACTAAACAGCGTTCTGTTGATTCTACTGAACAGAAGAGTACAAACGCTAACTATCTGTTCAGTAAAATCAACTGTATAATCCTCTGACGCTCCTGAGTTAAACTATAAGCTTAACCTCTCTGATCCGCTGACTGGCAGCCGATCGCGTGTGAACGTGTTTGTTATATTAGTTATTATAGAAGATATTTTAAATGAATACTATTGCCGTCAAAGAGCAGCTGCGATTATGCCATCGTCTGCTTGGAAAACACAGATTGACTCCTAAATTCGAATTGGCCCATGGTTACAACCTGGAGTATGTAAACCAAAAAATTAGAATGTTCAGACCATATAATTCTACTTGGTAATGAATTTTATTTTTAATTTTAATTTTATTTGGTTTTTATTTTATTTTTAATTCTAATTTTACCCTCAAAAAGTGACTTTTACATAAATAATTTTTTTGAAAATTCAGACATTAAAGTTTTGAAAAGAATATGAATAATACATTCAGTAATATAAAATATCTTATTTTCGTACTTTTAGTGTAAACCGAAAAATTAGAATGTTCAGACCATATAATTCTAATTTGTATCTGCTTAAAACTCTATTCCTGGTTTTTCAAGCTGATGACAACTAGTCTTGATAGGCGAATGGTTAGGCTCGTTGATCAGCGTGCGTTAGATTATGCGTTCGAATTCCCCCCTTTGCGTGCGAAATTTTAATTGTTATTGAAGCGTTAAAAATTACGATGTACCAATTAATCGTAAGTAGATGGATGTATATCTTTAAAAAAATCATGTATTATGTCTAATTATATATTTTTAAGGATTCTTTTTTATAATTTTAAGCGCGATATTACTAATCACTGAAGAGTAGCACCTACTGCGCACGCAGTCGCATGTACGATTCTTGTTCAGTAGAACGCACTCATCTTCAATATGTATATCGAATAAACACGCGTTCAGTAGATTCTACTGTCGTAGTGGCCCGTCCATACTTTACTATTCCGTTTAGTAGCTCTAACCCTTGCAAGGGTGGGAGCCACTAAAACTTTTTTCTCCGTGAGTTATAACATGCAAAAGGTGCAGAAAAAAGTTTTCAGACAATTGCTGCATATCTGACACCTTACCGAAGTCTCTCAGTAACTTATTCAAGGGAAAGTTCCATTCAATATGATACGTGTCGAAAATTTGAAGCATATCTCAAATATCTGTTTTATTTAAGAAAAATATATTCACAAAAAAATATTTAAAATATAGTTTTTTTCTAATGTTTAATCATTATTTTTTAATAACTAAAAAGTCGAAGCAAAGTTAAAGATTTTAGAAAAAGTTGTAACTTTCTATCACTTGTCTGATACAATTATATGACACAATGATCTTTGTTAACATGAATGGACTATTACCTCCCTCTAATTGAAAATTAGACAAAGAGTGGGAGTTTTTTTTTAAATCCCGCGACTTTCTAACTATATTCTATGAGAAAACTGCTAAAAAAAGTAATAAATTTTTTAACAATTTATATAAACATCTAGTTATCAGTTTAAAGTACTATTTTATGTGAGAAACAAACAATTTGCATTTAAAAACCCGTAAAAAGATCATAATTAGCGCCAAAATCTGGAAAACCCCATTTGTTCTCTTAAGGGGTTTCTTTGGGATCGCAGAAAACAGACTTATAGGGGCGATATTTGAAAAATTATATTTTATTCGTATTCTATGGCTAACTGTGATGAGAAATGGTAAGTTTTAACTCGATTTAGATAATATTGAGGATTCTGAATAAAATGCACAAAAACAAAAAATGGATTTATTTTTGTATCGATCCGAACAAATTTCCTGCCGGTATATATAAAAATTCATAAAAATCATTTTTGGACCATCCTAGTGAAAAGTCGCTCAATAGATGCAATGTTTGGTAATATCGTGATCGTACCGGGTGCAATGGAAATGATAAGGAAATTTCTTCAAATCAAAAGAAATTCTAGTATTGATATACGGTCAAAGAAACATTTGTTTGATTTAAAGAAATTTTTTGTTAATTTTTACATTCTCATCAGAGAAGGTATTAGATTTGTGTAAAATTTACC
>NC_046659.1:37080375-37083410 GCF_010883055.1 Belonocnema kinseyi
CCCCCCCCCAGTGTTTGTCAAATGTCCACGTGTTGAGACCCCCTAAATCCGAAAAACCAGTTTTTACGAATGCGTCTGCCTGAGTGTTGTCGCGGGTCTGTGTGGCTGTAGATTTTTAGTTTGTTAGCACGATGAATTTCGAAAAAATATACAGATTGTATTGACCTTAGGTATCTTGTTTTAGTGCCCTAAACTAAAGGTCAATTACGTTAGCCAGCCTTTTTGGATAAAAATTCAAAAAGTGAGCGTGTTTTGAAAATTGTTTAGGCCACTTTTTTCAAGATTCAAAAATTCTCTTTAAAGTTATTTATAGTACTCAAAAAGGCAAACAATTTCTGCTCATTACTTTTTTTGATAAAACCAAAATTTACCAGTTATGGGATTTACAAAATTCAAAAAAAAAACGAAAATGAACATTTAAAGCCAAATAACGCACGATTTGAAAAAAGAAAAATGTTGCTTTTTGTATGTCCTGAAAGACTATGATAACAGATTTTTGAATTTTCTTGAATTTTCCTATTATCAAAAGGCTGTTTTTTGGTAGTCCATATATAAAAATAATTTATAACTCTACCATTTTTTATTAAAGTTCCAATTTTTTGAATCCGATAATTTTTTTCTGCTAAATTTTGAAGGTGCGCTCAATTACGCGGGGAACACATTTTTTCGTAGAATCTTTTGTAATTTGACTTATTTATCAAACATTATTTGTCGCATTTTTATACGATTTTATACCTTTGAGTATTAGACTTTCGGGTACTGATTAAACAAACGAACAAAAATTTCATATCAGCTTTTGCTATAGTTGGGAATGCAGCTGCTAAATTAGCTTAAAATTCGAGAACTAAGTCATATTTGAATCAAGTCACATAAAAAAAGGTTATTGCAAACAAAATTGTATACGCTCTTAATATACTGATAAAAAATGTATTGATTTCAAAAAATTGAATTGAATTATTGTTAATGTTGAAAAAATTTTTAAAAATGAAAAACTTTGCAATAATTTCAATTATACCTACTTGACTTTTGATTTCCGTAATAAAAGACATTTTTTAACCGTAAAATCAGATTTTGGGGATATATCAGAAATTTCGCATATGACACATTTTTAGTTCCACTGGATCTAGAATTTCGACTATGTTTTCTGCAAAGTAGTTTTTTCACTGTAATGCAGTAATTCACGTATCAAATTCCAAATCAGATCAATTTTAATCTCAATTTTAATAACTTTCAGTAACCTTTTGAAGTACATTTTTAAAATATATCTTCCCTTAGATAATTATTCATACACCCTGTGACAGTCACTTCCCTTATCGAAATATTATCCTTATTGTCATTGAAAACTTCCTAACTTAAAATAATACATTTTCTTGAATTTTAAAGCAGAGTTAATGAAAATGATTTCACGTTTTACAAGTTAAATGAACGCACATTCGATTTGGCGGAGAGCCATAATCGCAAGTGGGCACCGTGAACGCTCCTAGGGTCAATCCGCCCGACTTATTTTCTCTCCTTCTCTCATGGACAGTCACCTGCAGCCTGTGGTCAGTTCTCGTTTCATCTTCTCTGAGATCTGCTGGGGTTAGTGGGGTGCGCGAGTTGCGCTCCTCTCCGAGTTTATCGGAGGCGGAGGGCATCATTTTCACGACGACCTTGTCATTATCGGGTGGGGGCTTGAAAAATCTTGGAAGAAAGAGCCACGAAAAAAAGTAGCACCAAAAGTGCCTAGGTAAGAGAAATTCATATTAGAGCTAAATCGGTGAAGCGGGAGGAAAGGAGGGCGTCGAAGAAAAGGAAGAGGGTGAGGATGGAGAACGAGAACCGACGCATCACATCTCGTGCATCCTCCACCTCCAGCCTCGGTCGGGAGGTCCGATGTGGTTGTCAATTTTACCAGAGCGACTTGCTTCTGCCTGAGCGTCGCGCTCTCGTAGGCAGACCACCATCCAGGAATATGATGCAGGCACCACCACCTTATACAAGGGTACCTCATCCTAGGTGAGTCAGGGTTGTTACCATCTCTAATATGTTTTCCTCTGTTCCGAATTACCTTGCGTTCACGGGTTACGTATACATATATTAAGAAACGCGTTTAAGTACCACAGCTATTTAAGGTCCGCTCGGCTATCTATAGATAGAATCAGCTCCCGGCTCCACGCTGCAGTATGATTCCTATTAAAAATAAACACGCATGCCTGGTCCCTGTCCACGCCATTCCGGATTCATTTCCGAGATTCGTTCCTTGTCGATCATAATATAGTTGAGTTTCGTCAGTGAATCCTGATCCGAAGTTAGAAATTGAGGAAGATCAGGTCGTGTCCTCGAAATAGATTCGATTGGCTCCACCTGTGAATGGGAAAATACGAATTAGTAATTGGTATAGAATAAGGAATTATTAAATTTTACTATCGTCGAGAACATAAAAATTTGTTGGTGTACAGAGAGATTAACAGATGTTCCTCCATACCAGTGAACATGAGTACGAACCAATCGCACATCCACCACCGCCGCCTCTGATTGTCAACATTGGAGCACCAGTGGTTCGAATCACCGACACGGATGTGATGCCCGTCGCAGACAGCGATGATAGCGTCGATGATCAAGGACGATTTTACTCAGGGTTAACCCTCCATAGCGATTTAATTCTTCCTCTTGATGGGCAGTTAGAGGACAGCGCGATGGAAGGCCGTGAACTAGGGGAAACCATTGACACTTCCGACGAGCAGGAGAGCACACAGCAACTGCAAGATCGGCTAGAGGAACATTTTTTTACTGCACCATGTCCTGGATTAGAGTCCAGTACCGATGGAGAGAACAACACTAATCAGGTAATCCTTGCAGAAATGTCTTCCAACTTTTTTGTAGTGAATAAAAAATTCCATATAGCTTATCAAATCCTAGCAAATCAAATAATGAATAGTGTAGCAACAATTATACAACGATTTTTACAAGTTTGGTTAAGATAATTAAGAGTTTCTAAATCGTATTTGCGGCCACTGGTAGAAAAGTGTTCTATATGTTGTTTTAAATCGACT
>NC_046659.1:37083510-37087146 GCF_010883055.1 Belonocnema kinseyi
ATATTCTAATATTTATAAGATTTAATAACAATTTAAAATAGCTTGAATGATTAAAAAAAGAAGATAACACAAAAATCATCCAAATAGGCTTGTAACCATTTTTTCGAACTTGTAAATCCGTCATTTCACATCCAGCTCTTACAATATTTACCTTGAAACGCTGCGAAATAGAAACTTGAAAAATGTGTTGTTTTATTTTCGAACCTTGTCTATTTTTAATCAGTAATTACTTTTTGTAATTATAAATTTATCAACTAGTTTAAATGTAAATTATTGTTATCGAAAAATTAACTGACATTTATTAATACTCTATTTAATTCTCATTCTTAAAAAGGAATATTTATACCAAAAAATTTAAACTGTAATTGAATTCTTTTTTTAATTTACATCAATTTTATTAATTCTTATATTAATATTTAAAAAAGAAAAAAGTTTTTAAAAATTACCGAGATGCAAATTTAAAAAATTTTTATTTCTTCAGAAAAAAGTTTCAAACATCAAACCCCTTAAAAATCTGCAAAAGAATTTGTCTTAAATATCCCTGGCGGACCGAAGGAACCGAATGGAGCCTCTACAAACTACCCGTAAAGGACCCTATTGGGTCCTCATTCGGATCCTTTTTAAAAAAATCTAAAAAACAGCAAAGTCAACTTTTAAATTGTTTAAACTCAGATTCTACGTTAAAATTCCCCATAGAAGGTCACGGAATAATCGCAATAGTTTTTTTTGCAACGGTAAAAAGTTTAAAAAATACAAGACGTATAACGCCTGTTGACTGCTACTTACAGGCGATGTGTTTGATGTTTAGCACTCAACAGGCGTTATACGTCTTTTATTTTTTTAAACTTGTTACCGTTGCAAAAAAAAGCTATTGCGATTATTCCGTGACCTGCTATAGGGAATTTTAACGTAGAATCCGAGTTTAAACAATTTAAAAGTTGATTTTGCTGTTTTTTCGAGTTTTTTAAAAAGGAACCGAATGAGGACCAATAGGGTCTTTACGGATACTTTGCAGAGGCTCCATTCGGTTCCTTCGGTCCGCCAGGGATTGATTTAATTTTAAATCATTTAAGTACGTTTGAAAATCATATCTAACGCATCGAGTTTCAAGAATCTTTTTTTCTAAGTTCAAAAGTGTCGGATGAATGCGGCCAGTATTTATGATACCGTACTCAGCATTGCGTCGTAGTTATAGGTCTGATTTATAAGCGTGCGGTGCGCGCGTTCAATTCTCGATGCTTGCGGATATTTTCTAAACTGCGTTTCTCTTTAGTTATAATAAGTCTTCTTTGACCACAGTGAACAATTATTTTAGTTTAGAATAATGTATGGAGTATAGTTAATAATTTAATGTCAATGAAAATACGAGAAAATGGAGGAATACTTGTCAGGAATTATAAAAAGGTGTAAAATTTTTAGATTTAACTTCTGGAAAACGAATGTATTCCATTCTAATTAATATTTTCCTTCTTTGAATCAAAAATTTCTGGTAATAGATTATGGCAGTGTACTATACAGTTAAACTTTTTTACTATTGCAACCATAGCATCACACTTCAGAATTTAAGGCACTTCCTCAGGCTTGAATTTTAAGTCCATGTATTACATAAACAACCCCGCTTAAAATGACGGATAGAGCCCAGATAAGAGCTGGATGGTAGTTGGTCCTTATCTGGCGCTATTGCAATTAGACCCGGGTTTTCTCCCCGGTTTATACCCGGTTCTTGATCGGATTCTATCTAGATTAATATTTTTATCTCCGGCTTCTATATGCCTTTCATCTGGGACCTTCAAGATCTGTATCCGGTTTGTAGTCGGCACTGAACCTGGTTTATACCCGGCACTTGACTGGTTTCTATCTGGGATCAGATAACATCTACCGGATTTCTACATGGGTATTATACCCCCGGTAACAAGCGTTGAATTCAGAAAAAATAAGAATTTGTGTTCCTATGAATACGCGATTTTTCCTCCGTCTAAAAATCCTCCAACGGGAACAGAAAATGTGCAAATCCTATTCCTCTCAATAATCTTTATAACTTATAAATTTGAAAGATATTCAAATTCATATATATATTTTTATAATTTATTCAAACGTCTTAAAAAATGCAACAAAGAAATATATGCAAATGTGTGAATTTAAATAATTTTAATTATAGAGAGGTAGAGTTGAATTGATGAGAATTAAAATTTCAAAATTTACGTTCCGCATGAAGGAATTAAAACAACTTATTACACATATTTTGTGAACTTATTAGGAGGAATTAAATAAAATCAAAATATGACCACTTCTGATGAATAAAAAATATCTCTGTGAGGTGCGTTACCGGCAAATTAGAAGGACTTAAATATATTAAAAATACGTTCTCTTTGGGAGAATAGAAAACTGTGTGGCGGTCGCTATGGAAATAGAAGAGAATAAGTTTAGAAGGTATCTTATTCTTGTTGTGACATTTTAGGCAGATGGAAAAATCGCGCATTCAAAATAGTAGAATAATCTTCACATTTGCGCTGATATCTGAAAATATTAATTTTTCTCTATTCTACGCTTATTACAGGGCCGCCATGACGTATTCTCTATTAAAACGCAGGTTACGAAAAACGTAAAATAGTTGTATTAAATCATCTAAAATTCTAGCTTAAATACAGTCTATATCGAAGAAGTCTTAAAATTATAGAGAACAGTTCTATAAAATGATAACCGATTTTTCACCGCAAAAAAATTAATCTTTTGTATTATTACAGTATTGCCATTATACTCTAATATTTGTTTACATGTTTAAGTACACTATTATTTACTATTGTACAATCACTGCACAATTTATAATCGCACGCTATGAAAATTTGTATTCCACGCGGTTTCGAACCGTATTGGCATTCCTAATGCCTAAAGCCTCTCGGCTAACCTAGCTTAAAGTATCAAAAGCAAAATTTGAAATATAACGTACAGCTGTGCAAGGCCGTCTGCAAATTGTTGTGACCCATTCTATAAAAAATATTGCTACGCTTATAATTATATATGCACTAAGATTTTAGATATGTCACAAATTATTATTGTATATTTTATGTGCGTAAACAAGATTCTACCTAAATCCAAAAATATTTCAACATATTTTTAAATATTTAAAAAACTCAATATGTATTTTCAGAAATTTAATGAATTTTAAGGGATTTCCACAAATTTCCAAAGATTTCAAAAAATTTAACAGACTAAGGAATTCAAGAACATTATTCATATTTTAAAATTAGTTTAAAACCCAAACTCATATAAATTCTACCCACATTAAGAATATCTTGAACTCCTTTAAATATTTCGAAGTATTTTGGAATTTGGAATTCGACAGGAGTCATTTTTCTGTTAAATCCCTTGAAATTCCTGAAAATTCCTGAAATATTCCGGGTACAATCGTTGCAACTCCCTTATAAGGTTTCAATACCTCTCTTTCTTTTCATTCTTCTTGGCTATGATGTTTTTGTCAGCTGGTGCCGAAAATTCGATAACGAACATGGTTCGCTTCTCGAAGTCAAGAAGAATCATGTCAGGCTTCGAGTGAGCAACAGAAACAATTGTCGAGAATATAAAGTTCCAGTATATACGGCACTTCCCATTCTCGACAATTGACTCAATTTCCCTAGG
>NC_046659.1:37087246-37109632 GCF_010883055.1 Belonocnema kinseyi
TAAGGTCGCAACCGCTCTCGCCCTACTCCCCTAAGAAACTGACTGAGCCACCAGTTCTAGTAAGACTGAGAACGGGGTGACTGAAAACGAGAGTTTGGTATAATTTGAAATCTTTAAAAACTTGTAGAGCGCAAAAGGTAAGCGAGGAATATGTCATAATATTTGTGAATATTTAGGGATATTTCAAAATATTTTGGAATATCAAAAATATTTAAGATCATAAAGAATATCGAGAATACCAGGAATACCAGGAATATCTAGGAATATAGAAAGAATACGTGTATGGTAATATTTAGTAAAGGTATCAGGAATATTAAAGTGATCGACTATTATATCAGGAACGCAAAAATATGTACTTCTTTGTTATCGATTCCTATTGTGTGTGGCCATCCAGATCGTTGGATTCAGAGATTGTAGTAAAGAGCTGAAAATGTTGAAAGTGGCCATGTACCTGAAAGACACCGGATAGGAACAGGAACAAAGTATATCCTTATTTTAATTTCTGGTTCTATTTGCCAGATAAAAACCAGGCTGCAACAGGTAACCAGTTCACAAGCGTCGATTGCCACATAGAGACCGGATAGGCTCCGGTTAAAATTCTAATTTTATATGATTATTATTTTCATTTTGTTTCCATTGACCAGATAAGGCCCGGGTAGGCGCGGGTAGAATATTTAAACAACTTATTTTTTATTACCATTTCCCGGATATGGACCTGGTAGACGCAGAAAGATCTCACAAAATTATAGACTAAATAAAAACCGCATAGAACCGGGTAAGGACCGAAAGAGTATGTAACCGGTTCCTTTCCGGTTTCAATTGGATTTCAACCTGCCATTTTAAGCAGGGAAGCTTTTCTCCTACAATTATGAATTGTTTGATTTCATAGCTTAACCACATAATATAAAAGTCTAAATACAAGATCAAACAGAGAGTTTTTTAAAAATGGTCTTGTTGCTGCTTTTTTCAAATAATGGAAAATATGGTGTATTTTATGTGCCTGGCAAGGAACAAACCACCATCAAGAATGTAGCCATGGTGAACGGAATATCGGCGTGGCCGATTTCTCATTCAAACAGCGGACGGTTCTAAGTGTTATTTTTTCGACGATACTGTAAACAGCGTAAACCCAGTATGTAAACTGAGTGTCTGTAATTCCTCAGTCAACCTTCCTAGTGTTAGAGATTAGTGGCAGTTAGGAAAAATTAAATTTTTAAAAAATATTAAGGCTGTTGGAATGGGGCGCACAAACTGGCGAAACATATGAGACACTCGAAACTTACCAGCGGTCAATAATAATTCGTTTTTGAGGTTTTTAAAATACACTCTGAACATTTTCTCGTTACCGAAAGTGGTCCCAGCGGGCACAAAATTTGGCAACGTCTTTATGAAATCGTCACAACATCTTGACGACATCCTATGTCCGTGTCGTTACGCTGACTTTACGATTTCGTAAAGACATCATCAGATCATACGACGTCTTTACAATATCGCAAAAACACCTTAACGACATGGACATAGGATATCGTAAAGTTGTCACAAAGATGTCGTAACGATGTCGTAAAGACGTTGCTAAATTTGTGCCAACTGGTGTTCCACGGCTATCGGTTATGAGTTTGCTATCTGCTTGTTCGAAACAAATTGCATACACGGAGAGATAACTTGGCCTCCTAACCTCCCGAGGGTAGTGGCGCTAAATGCTTATGACTCTTGGCTTGCTAACTTACCACAAATTGGCCAATGGCGCTCTAGGCGAGTCAGCGGTCTACGCTCTTGCGTGACTGGTAGTGTGGTTTGCCCACTACTTGGACGCTGAGAGTCCAACTCGTCAGAATGAAAGATTAATGCGGTCGGAATTGAGAGTTACTCCGAGTTGGAAGCCTGGAGTCCAACATTAGTTGTTTCTCCAAGTTCCAACACTGGCGCCCCCACGCTTTCAGTGAGAGACAGTGGGACCACTAGTCCGATAGTGCTGCCATGGCGCATGAAGCTCGTAAGCTAGGAGGCCAATTTCGCTCTCCGTGTAGCAGTTAAAAAATGAGAGTAAAGTGGTTAACCAAACTGCATGAATGGAGACCAAAGTGACTGACAGCTGTTTGGCGCTGATCGCTCAGCGTTACTTGATCGTACTACCAAGCATGTGTACTGTCGGTAAAATTGCACTCCTCTTGACGGGAGTTTTAATTTAGAATAAAAATTCAACTTGTTTCCGTATTTTTGTAACTGTTTATTAAAATGTCTTACATGGCTTTGGAATAGAAAAACGATGGAAAGTGATAAAAAAATGCCGCCGTAAATTCGCTGATCGCAATCGATAATAATTTTTCAATTTAAAAAGTATATTATTGATCGATTTCTTTACATATCTTGTTGTGTTGCAACGTGTAAAAGAGATATGGAAATGGCGCATTACGTAGAATCGTATAAATAAGGTAAGTATTGAACAACCTATTCTCGCTTTATAGAACACTAATACTAATCGCATGTATTTCTTACTGAAAAAAACAATATCTGCAAATTTTTCCAAACATTTAAAAACCATTGTCCCTTCAATATCGAGATATATAATTAAAATTATGGTATATCGCAGACGTCGAATTTAGTAACCATTTTTACAGGAAAATTTTGCAAAAAATAAGCAAATAACTACATTACCAACGTTTACTTTTTACAAACTATTTTCTACGCCCTTATTCGCAAACATTCAATATTATTAGATATCGAGACAGTGCACTCGAAGAGATTCAATCTAAAGACTTAATTGAATTATTATTATTTATTTAATCAATTAATTAAATTAATGAATTTAATTTCGTTATTTAATTAATGTAATTAATTCAATTAATTAGTTATTCTACTCAGTAACCATTCTTTTCAGGAAAAATTTTTAAATTATTTTCTACGTCCTGATTCGCAAAAATTCGTTCTTCTTAGATACCGAGATATCACTCTCGGAGAGATTCAATGTAAAAAATTAATTTAATTATTATTACTAGCATTATTATTTAATTATTTTAATTTATTTATTTAAATAATTTAATTAATTACTTATTCTACACAGTGTACATCAAATTTAGTAACAATTTTTTCAGGAGGATTTTCCAAACTATTTTCTACGTCCTAATTCGCAAAGATTTATTATTATTCGATATCGAGATAATACCTTCGGAGACATACAATGTAAAAAATTAATTGAATTATTATCACTCATAGTATCATTTTTACGTAATTCAATTAGTTCAATTTAATAACTTAATTCAATAACTTAATTAATTAGTTATTGTACACAGCAGACGTCGAATTTAGTAATAATTTTTTCCAAGAAAAATTTTCAAACTGTTTTTTACGTCCCAATTCGCAAAGATTCATTATTCTTAGATATCGATAGAGCACCCTCGAAGAAATCCAATGTAACAAATTAATTGAATTATTATTACTTTTATTATTATTCAATTAAATAATTACATAAATTATTTATTCTACACAAAAGACGTCGAATTTAGTAACAATGTTTCCTGCAAAAATAGTTACTAAATTCGACGGCTGCTGTGTAGAATAATTAATTAATTACATTATTAAATTAAATTAATTAAATTCATTAAATTAATCAAATTAATTTTATTATTTTATTTAGATAATTAAAAAATAATTGCAGTAATAATAATGATAATTTATACGATTCTACGTTATAACCCATTTCCATATGTGTTTTGCTCGTTACAACACAACAAGATATGTAAATAAATCACTAAATAATATATTTATTAAATTGAAAAATTATTATCAATTATGATTAGCGAGTTCACGGTGGCATCCCTTTATCACTTTCTACAGTTTTTCTATTCCAAAACCAAGTAAGACATGTCAATAAACGATTACATAAAATAAACAAAAAAAAGTAACGCTAAGCAATTAGTGCCAAACAGCTGTCAGTCGCTTTGGTTTCCATTCATGTAGTTTGGTTAACCACTTCACTCTCATTTTTAAGCTGTTACTAGATTTGTTTCGAAAACACCTTAATAAGCGCATATCCCGGTAATAAGCGTAGAATAGAGAAAAACTGGTATTTTCAGATTTTAGCGCAAAAGTTAAGATTATTCTATTATTTTGAATGCGCGATTTTTCCATCTGTCTAAAATGCTACTATAAGAATAAGATACCTCCGAAACTTATTCACTTCTATTTCCATAGCAGGGGCAGTCAACGCAATGGGAAGTAAGCGGCAATAGATACCCAGAGCTAGCGTCGCGTACAATTGGTCTGTGAACTAGATCGTATGTGAATGTGTCAGTGCACGTATATGTATATATAGTTCTTTCATGTGTTTTCGTTTTATTATAATTAAAGGAAAATGAAAGACTTAAGCAAAATTTGAAGAATATGAGACGAAAGACAGATAAGCAACATTTTTTAATGCCTTTATATCATATTTCCATAATTTTGCGCTAATTCTTTCGTGTGGTAATACACAAATGAAAATTTGCAAACACAAGTTTTTCAGGTTGTCAGTCGCACATGGCAGTTTTTAAATTCCAGGGCCAGTCGACCGTCAACGCTTTCGATTTCAAAAGTCAACACTCCCTTGCCCCATTCACCCGCTGTCGACAGCAGCGCGCGTACAATTGTTCTGAAAACTAAATATAATCATAATATTATTAATAATATTATTTAATATTAATAATAATATTTTTTTAATTTATAAGTTATAAAAAGTTATAATAATGAAAAATAGGTTAAATAAATTCTTTCGTTAAATTTTATTGAGTCTATTGAGAGGAATAGCAGTAGCACTTTTTCTGTTCCTGTTAGGCGATTTTTAGACGGAGGAAAAATCGCGTATTCATAGGAATAAAAATTCTTAAGTTTTTTGAATTCAATGCTTATTGCCGGGATCCCACAACCATGGAAACCCTTTTGTTGACGGAAAAATGTTCTGAGTGCATTTTTAAAACCTCAAAACCGAATTATCATTGACCGCTGGTAAGTTTTTCGTGTCTCATAGATTTCGCCATTTTTGTGCGCCCCGGTCCAAGAGCCTTAAGGAATTTAATTTTAATATTCTGCATTAGGTTCATTACATAACGACGAGACGATTGAAAAGATGTAGATGAAAATCGATTAATCCGTTCAATTTCTGTTGAGAGTTTTAATAATTTTCCATTTGCATTAAGATTACAATCATTATGGACCATATTGACCGATTTTCCTAATCTTTTTTTCATTATCTTGTACATTATATCAGGAAACTTGTGCATGTAATTAAAGTGTAATCGCACCATTCTTACATAAGTTTAGAGATTATAAGAAGTGATTATTATTGACGGGTGATTTACCCAGTGGGCACAAAATTTGGTGACAGCTTTACGGCATCTTTATGACAACTTTATGATATCCTATATCCATGTCGTGAAGGTGTCTACGATACCGTAAAAACGTCGTATTTTCTCAAGAAAATATAAAATAATTAATAAATAAAGAATAAATAAATAAATAAAGAATGTAAAAATTCTCTTCTCGTGCACAAAACCAATTGTACTGTGTATGTGTCAGTTCTGCTTTCAGAGTACTCGTGTTTTGCTATTCGGACCGAAAAGATTTGTTTGTCGTATTTGTTTACAATACTGATAAGTTACTGCGATCGTACATAATTTGGTTGGGGCTCATTTCTGTATTTTCAAAACCTAATTTGAATCTTAAAACATTGTAACGAATTCAGCCTGTGCTCTTCTTTTTTAATTTGTTCAAAATTTGGGAAGCTTTCAAGCAAATTAAACAAAAAGTTTAAAATTTCAACTAAAATTTCTTGTTTATTCTCATTACAAATAATGAAAAGTTATGAATGTTTAGCACTTAATTTTTATTTTGGCTAGATTTTCGACGCCTATAACTTCTCTGACATTTACACTGCTTTTGTAATCTTAAGCATTTCAAAATATGATTTTATCTTGGGCTACTTACATTTGCAGAAAAATTATAATGTTAATTAATATAGCCTCACTTTTCCGTGAAAATAATTTTTTTTATTGGCATGATAAAAATACGAATGATCGATATTTGGAAATTAATCTTATTTGACTTTCATTTAAATTTTCAAAGACAAATACATAATTCTAATTTTAACTAAGAATACAAAATGATGAAATGTAATATAGAATTTTCATAAACAAATTAGGAGCGTGGAATTTTTCAACGAACAGGGTCTATTAGTTTAATGAATCAAGCAAGAATGTAATTCCAATAACTCTTTTCTACCATACTTTAAAAATATACAATAATTTATTATTTCAGCAATACTTACAAACGTATTCAGAATTTGGCTATATTTCAAGCAATAGTCAGAATTTGTTTACGGAGTAAACTCATCATGCTATATTTGACATATTTACAATTCGAAAAATAAGAAAATATGTCGAGAGAAAGATTTTAACTAGCGACAGCCTGGTCGTTAGACAGGCCCTTTACCACTAGAGTGATAGCGCAGGCTGAAAAGAATCGCGCGTGAATCAGTAGAGATTTGGCAGCACCGACGACCTTGATTTTTAAACGCTAATACATTTTAAACATGGGCCCACTTTCGAGCAAGCCGGGACACGTGTCTAATTCATAAAAAGAGATATTTCGGGTTCCAATCGTATACAAAACTACAGTTTTGTACACGAAATATCTCTTTTTATCAAAATGAATCATCGTGAAAGCATTAAATTTATTACATATTATAATTATTTTTGACGTACTACCGCAAAAATGTAAACAAACAAAATTACGATTATAAAAATAAATTATTCGAGAAGTGTATGCATGATATTTATTTCCCAGTAATATTTTTCTAACGAATAATTTATTCGTCGGGGAAACATTAAATATTATTATTTGACATGTTTGCAATACGAAAAAAAAAGTTGAGAAAAAGATTCGAACCCACGGCAACGTGGTTATCAGCCAGGCTATTTTCCACTGGACCAGCGGAGCTTAATGAGAGTCCATGCGCGCGAACCGGTAGAGGTTCTGCACCCCTGGCTAATATGATTTACAAACGCTCATAGTTCTTATAAGGGGCCAAGAAATCCGGGAAACATGTCTCATTATTTTTGAAGTAATATCGATTGATGATAGTCTCATCACAAAGTAAATGTCCCAGAAGAGGTTTTCCCCTTTGAGAATTGTAGTCTTGACCCACGGTCGATAACGAAGGGCGCCCCGAAACCGCGTGTAGAGTGAAGGTAACAGCTAGCCTGGTGGTTGATTACAAATAAAGTTACAAAAACACAGACAGGGCATGTCAGTTCTCTGTGCTTTTTGCACACACTTTTTTTGTAGGTTAATTTAAAAAAGTTTTAATTTAGCAAAATGTGATTAATTTGCATAGCGCTTAGGAAATAGTATCGATTTTTTCAGTGTTAGATTCTCCCGGCTTTATTCCTAGGATAAGAAATATTTTGCCTTCAAAATCTGGGAAATGATACCGAACATGCTAACGGACGTCTCCACACGCTTTTTTTGTGTTTTTTTATCAAAAAATTTTTGATACTGCTAACAACGTTACGTGCGTGTATATTTCGAGGTTATGTGTGTTACAATTCACCCGAGCGTTACTTCCAAACTACACAATATTTTTGGCCGAAAATTTTGCACTTACAAATATACATAATAACTAATCTCTCGAAACTAACCCTTTTTGCAAGCAATCAAAAAAGTTTATTTCATAAATAATTTCCAGATTATCTGAAAGGCAGATATGAAAAACGACGTAACCTCAAAATAATGCATATGCATAAAATTTTTATTTAGCACAATAAATTTTTTTGTTATTATCCCTCAAAAAAGAGTCCGGGGACGTCCGTTATGATATTTTGTAGCATTTCCGAATTCAGTTTTTAAACATTTTCATTTTTGTGAAAAAAGCCGGGGAAACTGTAAGTATCACATGCCCATAATTGCGAGTAAAAAAATAAATCAGCAAACGACTCTAACAGTTCCCTGGTGGACCGAAAGAACCACCTCAAAAAAAACAGCATAGTCAACTTTTAGATTGTTGGAATTCGGATGTTACGTTAAAATTTACATTCGTAACTCACGGGTTAATCGCAATACTTTTTCTTGCAGCGTTAAAAACTTAAAAAAATAAAATACATGTCATTTACTTGAGCCGAATGCCCCTTCCAGTGCATCTTCTTTTAGTAGCAGATAATAAGCGTTCCGTCGGTAACTTTAAGAATTTTGTCTGGATGCTAGCGCCACACAGTGGAAACCTCAGACAACAACGCTGCGATCCAAGTGAGTGAGAATTTTATTTTTAAACTTCACGCGCAACATACTACTTGAGCTATTATGGATGCGCTTGAAGTTACCTTCAGCAGAAGTTAATGACAATTTTTTAAATTTTGAACGCGTGAGTTTCTCCGTGAGTTTCTAATCGAAAATTTAACGTAGAATCCGAATTTCAACAGTTTAAAAGTTGATCTTGCTGTTTTTTTGAGTCTTTTAAAAGGGAACTGAATGGGGACCCAATAAGGTCTTTACGGGTACTTTATAGAGGCTCCATTCAGTTCCTTCGGTCCGCCAGGGTTCAAATGCTGCCGCCTGCTACCCGCTGATTTCTATCTTTCGCAAAATTCATATTTGTGGGGAAAATAATCATTTCCTCAACAAATTTTTTGATTTTTCCAAATTTTATTGATAGCATCGCACTTCAGAATTGAGAACATGATTTCACATGTAGTTAACTTTATAATATTTTACTCTTAGTTTACTCTTAGTTTAGTATTGTGAGAGACTATCTAGATTCTATAAATACCCTATTAATAGGCCTTCATTACGTTGCCTACTAATGACCTCGATATCTGAGCGTGACGTTTTCGCTTGCGCCCTCGTTAGATTGCCACTTTAGGGCCTCGATAGAAAATAGGAAATCTAGACAGGGTCTCTTAAAAACCAAGTTATAATTTCCAACCGGGTATCTTTCCAATTACTCTTCTTATGTTGCTTCTATGAATACTTTAAACAATTTTCATAAACGAATTCAAAGTTTCGCTATTCTTTAACAAATTGGCTCCATTTTTTACATAATTAACTAGGAATATATTTCCGAAGACTTTTTTATGATGCTTTGCAAATTTATAATAAGTAATAATCATGCACAAAATTTTCAAAAACTTATTCAGAGTTTGGGTATTTTTAGGAAAATACATACAATTTTTGTACGATGTCAACTAATATTGTCTTTCAGATGACTCTTTTAGATTTTGTTTTGCAAATTCACCGGAATTTATCATTATTTCAACATCTTTCATGAACAAATGCCGAACTTTGCAACGAATATGATCAACTTTTTTACAGAATTAAAGATCAATATTTCTGTACGATCCCTTTTTTCTATTATGATTTAAAATTTTTTTAAATTTATTATTAATTATTGAAAGAATTTTCGTGCGCACATTAAGTGTTTGGCAATTTTTAGAAGAAAAGGCTCTATTTCTTTACGGAATCAACTAATAATGTATTTTTAATAACTTTCTCCTACGATACTTTTCATATTTACAATAACGATTAATGATTAAAGAGTCTCTACTCAGCATTTTAATAGCCAATAAGAATTAAATTAATCGGATTAAAGCTCAAGGTGATGCCTCGAAATTAGCTCTAACAGGCACGTAATAGGTTCTGCTTTCCCGCAAATAGCACAAGTCCAAAACTGCTTCTCTAAGCGGTTCCATTAGACATTTTAATGGTAAATAAGAAATAAATTAATCGGATTAAAACTCAAGTTGATGCCTCGAATATGGCTCTAACAGACACGTAATAGGTTCTGCTTTTCCGCAAATAGCACAAGTCCAAAACTGCTTCTCTAAGAGGTTCCATTATACATTTTACACTACCAAATTTACACTACCAAAATGGCATAAATTGCTCTAACTTTTTAACTGCTCTGTTCTTTAGGATAAAGCTGTTCAATATTTACAAATCTTCGTAGCCTGTAGAATTTTTACACGCTCTTTCAGAATCTGACCTTAGAATGGTCCTAGCAGGCTCAATTTTTTTAAATAGCTATGGGTCTTATCTTTTAGAGAAACACAATATGCCACCAGCTCCATAAAATTAGGAATATATACTCTGTTAAATTCTTGTTGAAATTTAAAAATTTTTGTAATTGTCCATTTTTTCGCTTTTAGCCGCCATTTAAAAAAATGACAGCAGATAGGGCTATTCTAAGGTCAGATTCGGAAAAGGCGCGAAAAATACTACAGGGCGTCTGTCTGTCTGTCCGTACGGCCGTCTGTCCGTCCGTAAACACGATAACTCTCGAGAAAATGAACGAATCAAATCCATTTTTGGCACACTTTTTCTAGGTCCTAAAAGAAAGGACGAGTTCGTTAACCAGCTATTTTTGATAAAAATTCAAAAAACGCGCTCATTTTTAAGATTTTTAGGACCACTTTTTTCTGAATTTGAAAATTCTATGTACGGATATTTATAGTATTGAAAAGAACAAACAATTTATCCTAATGACTTTTTTCGATAAAAAGAAAATTCTTAGAGTTATAGTGTTTTAAAAATTTTTGTAATCAACCGAAAATCAAAATTTGAAGCCGAAAAACGCACGATATGAAAAAAAGTCAAGAGAAGAAAAACATTTCTTTTTAAAATCCCTACAAGATTATCATAACCAGTTTTTGGATTTTCTTCAAAAATCGAAAATTCAAATTTTGATTGCACAAAAAATAATGGAAAATAAAAAATTCCATTTTGTGGACAAACTAGGTAGGATACAAAAAAAGATGAATTAACAAAAATGGTTATCCCAAAAAAGATCTACAATTTCGTTAAGAATCACTTTTTGATAGGACGCGTACTTTTTGTTTTATTCGCGAAAAATAACGTTGAAAAAAGTAAAATAAAAAAAATGTGTGGAAAAACAACAAAAATTACGAAAAAAAAATCCAACAAATCCTGTTTACAATTGTCTACCGGAAATCGAGCGCGCAGCGCGAGTGTCACGATGAGATTGTGTACCTCAAAGCCTACGGAGCTTTGAGAAGCTTAATCTTTGACTATACTTAATTAAGTAGACAATTCAGAATATGAAGACACATATAAATACTGCCATCTAAAAGAAATCTTTTTGATAAAGTTTTTTTCAAGGATTCCAAATGCAAAGAATAAATATCCGAGCGCGAAGCGCGAGGTGCAAGTATGTTCGAGCGCGAAGCGCTAAATTCAACCGTCGCGCGCCCCGGGCGCGCTCAAACTTGCGACTGAAGCGAGCCGCGTGTTTAGCGCTTGATGAAAATGTGCCCGCGACGCGGGCAGGTTTTGTACTTGATTTTCTTAATTATTTATTACTTTTGGATCTTTTTTAAACGTTTCGATTATTTAAGGACCAAAAGTATTGAGCCCATTATGAAATAAGTGAAATTCCATTCTTCGTTTCACATATCTTAAAACATTTTTTAACGGTTATTCCGACTTAAAGACTGAGCAAGAAAGTATTATAAAATAATTGGAGAAATTAAAAACTGCGCGTTTTATAGAGGTTCTTGAATTGCAGAAAATCACTTTTTTCACCTAGGTTATTGAAGAATTTTTGTGCTTGACATTTCTTAATTGTTTATTACCTTTAGATAGTTTATACTATTTTTTTAATATTTCAAAGAAAAGAATGCCAAGTCGTTGTTTAATTAAGTAACATTCAATTTTAAATTCTTTTTAAATAATTTTTTTTATCGAAGTCCCTCGAAAACTTTCAATTTTCCTTAGAACTCCTCATTAATCATGATCGAAATTTTGTAACCAATTTCAATGTGCATCGATAGCGAAATTAGTTGTGAGCGCGCGGTATAATACAAGTTTAGGTAGTATAGGTGGGGTTCGAATCCTTTGTGATTGTGATTTTTTAAGGCGTGTAAGCGTGCGATTATATCTGTAAGTATCGCACTGGCGAATTAAGACCTCAAAAACTATAAAAAGAAGATTATATTGCAATAAGTTAAGCAATTTTTTTTTCGTCGAGCAATCGCACTGAATACAAAACGTTTTTGATTCTAATAAGCTCGAATTAGAAAGTTTACAATTACCTAATAGAAACTGCATAGGACCAGGAACAAAACCTACTTTCGAAAGTAATAGGACCTGATAGAAGCCATATCCTATTAGATTTCTATTTGAATTCTATTAGGTATTTTCACTAGGGTAAACATACCGCTTAAGCAATTAATCCTTTAAGGTGGTTCTATTAGTTATTTATTAGTTTGTATTTTATCTAAAGTTACACGAGTACAAAATTTCTTCTCTAAAAGGCTCTATTTGAATTCTTAGTGAATGATAGGAATTAAATTAATTAGATTAAAATTCTGAGTTCCTGGATAAAAAATAATATGTTTTCGTTATATAAGTTTTTTACTGTGTGCATTGTGCAAAATAAAATAAATATTGAAATAAGACGTAACTTGTAGCAAATGTTTTTTCATAACTTATAGGATCCTTGTCAAAAAGCCCAAATGACAAAGCGCCTACCCAATGAGAGTCACGCTCCGTGAAAACGGCCCGCAAATCAGAGAGCGACTCGCCTCATCGTGATGGATGTATATATGAGCACGCCCCTACTCGCTCTGATTTGCGGGCCTTTTTCATGGAGCGCGACTCTCATTGGGCGGGCGCTTTGTCGTTTGGGCTTTTTGTCACGGATCCAACTTATATACACTTTAAATTATTGATTGGAAATTGTTATTTTAAATTAAAAGCCAAGGTAAAAAGGATTATAAAATAATTAGATCAATCTAAAACTCTGCATTTATGGAGGTTTTTATATAGCGGAAAATGTTTTTTCCTTAAATTTATTACAATGTCTTTTAATTGCACTGCTGTTTGTTTTTACTCAGTTTTAGATAGATTTTGAACGGTTTTAATCTGTAAAAAAGTTATTGAGCCCCTTGTGAAATAAGTAGCATTCAATCATTTGCTTTACCTATTTTAAATTAGGTAACACTTAGGATCCGATAGATATGCATTGCGAATACCTAATACAAAAACATCGGTTCCTAATTATAGCCAGTTCGAGAATTTCTAAATGCCAAATAGAAAACCATACAGGGGCCATTCACAAAATGAGTGATATATTTTTCAGGAACTGCTGACCCTCCACTCCCCTTTCTTGATAATTTTTCCACTGGTCTTAACATGGAGAATGATACTTCGGTAGACCCTCTCCCCACCCCATGGAACAGGCATACAAAACCCACTTTCACTTGTTAATAGGACCTAATAGAAACCAAACCTCTGAGGTTTCTAATGGTTTTCTATTAGGTATTTTTACAAGGGCAATAACTTTTTTGAACACACTGTATAAGATTTTTGCATCAGTCCTAAACAACAGGCTTGTTCGAAGAATTAAGCTTGTGCAAAGATAGATTGACGACCAACGTGGCTCGGAAAAAGAGGTAACAGGATGCCGAGAGAATCTTCTGATTAACCAGTACATCTGCAAAGACGCAGCAGCCCATCAACGCGTCCTGTCAATGCCCTGGATTGATTAACGGAAAGCTTTCTATTCTACCACTTATAGACTTATCATCTGTCTGTTGGAAAGCTTGAAGGTTCATCTACACATAGTGAGATGCATAGAGAGAGTGATGCCCCTTTGGAAAACTAAATTTACTATCTCATCTGGAAAAGATTGAGTGACAACGAAAACGTCACTTGCTATAGGGGCGTCTTTAACGGCGACACCATGAGTCCTCTGCTTTTTTGCGTCATGCTTCTGCCACTATCTTTCGCACTACGAAGTTCTTCTGGACCTCTGTGGCGACACTATTAATCGTGAGTATAAGGTCACTCATATATTTTATATGGATGACTTAAAGATCTATGCTTCTGGTGAACGCAAACTTCATAGTGCCTTAAATATCGTCAAAAAGGTAAACAGGAGAGATTGTTATGGACTTTGAATTGGACAAATATGCCAAAGTTCATATGAAGAAAGGAAAGATTATTGCCGTTCCCGAGGACCCTGAGCTTATGTTTATAAGTGTTATTAGACACATTGTCACTAGAGAGACGTATACGTACCTGGGCGTGCCTCAAAGCCGCATTCAGGACGCAACATTAGTTAAGGAGTCTCTTCGAAGCAGATATAAGCATTTTGTTCTGAAGATTTGGTCTTCAAATCTGTTGGCGTCTAACAAAGTAGCTGCGACTAACATGCATTCCGTCCCGGTTCTACTCTATTCGTTTGGACTGGTTCAATGGACGAAGAACGCGCTTAAGACCCTTGACATCGCCACATGTAAGATCATGCATATAAATAAGAGCTTGTAGATCAATTCGTCTGTTCTGCGGTTATACATTTCACGCCGTCAAGGCGAACGCGGACTTCTGAATCTCTAGTGTCTTTATAATCGAATTGTTATAAGTACAGCTGACAATGTGGCAAATGGTAGAGATCCTCTCCAAAAAATGGTCAGGACACACAAGATGATTGGTAAACCAACGTTCCTTTATAAAGGCGAGGAGCAGGCGGCCAAAACTCTTACCTGAATTTTAACATCAGAAGTGAGGAAAATGCAATACTTCATATAGATGTTTCTTTTCTAAAATCCGAAGTGAAGAAAGAATAGGTTGAAAAAATCCGCCAAAAGCTACTTTACAAGAAAATGGACGGAAACTTTCACAGAAATGTAGAAGAATAGTCCTTGGCGAAAGATCAAAGTTTTGCTTTTCTCAAATAATCAGGCCTTAATTTAGGAACAGAAGCTTTCTTCTTTCGCGTTCCGGGAACTTCCTTACTTTTCACCTTACTATACCGCGACTACATTTTATGTAAAGATGTTCACAGCGATAGGTGCAGAGCGTGTCATGCATACGCTGAGTACCTAGAACACATATTATCTGGTTGTCCCACCCATGCTGCAACTACGTATCTCTACAGATATCATGCGGCCCTAAGATTGCTTGATTACAATCTCTGTCGCTTTTAAGATGTTGGTCGCTACTCTGCCCTGCCGAATACTCCGAGGGTAATAAAGTCAATTGTCTAAAACGAAAAGTGCCAAATTTTCTGGAACTACGAATTTCGGAAAAACGTCTCCGTTGCACACTCTAGGCTTGACGTCGTTCTCCAAAACTTTGAAAAACGAACTATATTCGTGATTGAATTCTCGGCTCCGACAGACTAAAACATCACAGCTCTCGGAGATGTGAAGCCATACACGTGTGCCAAAGATATGCCAAGGTACACCATGTGGTTCAGTTTTGATTCCTCTAGAATTAAACCGAAAGGCCTAAGACAAAGCAGCCGAACGCGTCCTCGGGTTGCGGATAGAGGGTCCCTGGTCCAAGGGTTTTTGCTGAATATGTTTACAAAAATTAATAGGTAGTCGCGGACAATTGTTCAGGGGTGGTCCCGAAGAAATTAATCCCCAGGCGAAGGTGTGAAAATCATGCCGAAATCTGAATAGCACCTGGGTGAGGTGTCTAGAACGGTGAAATTGGGATACCGAGCTTCCTCTTGGAGTACGCAGCCTTATCCTTGCATGCGCGGCTCTACAAGGATGGACGAACCCCTTTCTCTAGCTTCTCGTGGGAACAAAAATGTTACCATCAAACATAGTTGTAGTAAATGCATTTTAATCAAATAGAAGGCGTAGGACTCTTAACAATAGGTAATCCAATGGGGAGCCAATAAACATAGAGTCAATACGATGAATCGGTGGAATCTCGGGGCTTTTAGGTGGACGGAACGACAAAATCACGACTTGCTAGAGTGCTACTATGCGAGTATGGCCCCTGAATGAAAGGGTTACGTGGCACCAATTTATGCTCTGTAATGCGAGAAACACCCAGAGCTATTGCACTTTTCGCATCAGTCTCTGTGAAACCATGCCGAACTTCTCCAAAAATGGGGCTATGTAAGCAGAGCGCCTACTCTACCACAGCCAGAACAAGCCGGCAACAAAGAAAGAGAGCCGACACTAAGACCAAACGCGGGCAGGCATCCGATAGAGAAAGAGCGATGCTTCATGACCTGGAGAAACATCAACACCCAGGTTTCTCTTAAGCCTAAAGATCTGGCCGAAATGGATGATAAGCTTCGTGGCCTTTTTTGCAAAGAATCCGACTTCTGGGCTATCAATTATTGCGTGTATAATGCAGCGAGAGCTTTGGCCGATGCGAACCGTAAAACAAAACTAACAATTGATCATAAGACCAAAAGACGAATGCATCAACTCACCATAAAGATAGGATGGGCAAGACAGTGCGCGTCCCGCATTCAGTGTGTGATTGACTACATACGATCTGGCAGGTATTTGACCGCCAAGGTGCAAAAGTTGGCGCGCGCCCTCCGGATCCGTTATCACACACTTAACAAGTTAAATCTGCTGACTATCAGGCAGGATATTATTGAGAGAATACGGATACTAGCTAACTCTAAGAAGATTCTAGAGAGGAGAGAGACAGGTGGGTCAGAGAAAACCAACAGTTTCTATCTGATACAGCTCGTATGAAGAACTGTTCAGCTTCGGGACCAGATGGTAACAAGACCTTCTGGTGGAAGAAGTTTCTTTCAAGTCATCAGCATTTGGCCCGTATTTTCACCTCATATTTAAAGTCGGAAGAGCCAATTCCGGACAACTTAGCCCATTACTTAGCTTTTGTTTTGACTTAACGGAAATTTGTTATTTAAGAACAAACTTACAACTTTTTGTTGCTAAAATATTCTGTGACACAATTTCTTCTAAGACTCTAAAATTCATTAAAAAAAGGTCATAAATCAATATAAAAACTAACTGAAAATATTTTATTAGCGGGTTACAGTAACCAAAATTTTTTTTATAATGTTGTAAACAAATTAATTAGCAAAAGTCATTTTTTCGTGATTTGCAATGTTTAGATAATTTTGATCCATAGCTTTTCTATAAAGTGTCTCAGATAATGATGTGCGCTTACAATAAGTTAAGAATAGCTAATGATTGTCAATTATTTAAACAATTTATATAAACAAATGCAAATTTTTACAATTTTTTTATGAAAAGGCTTCATTTTTTTTGCGGAATGAACTTAAAATGTTTTTCCTAAAACTTCTTGCTATCATATTTTTCAGTGACCAAAAAATTTTAATTATCTAAACAATTTTTTTAAACAAATGCACATTTTATCATGAAAAGAATGGATTTTTTTGCGGAAACAACTTAAAATGTTTTGCATAAGATTCCTTGCTAACATATTGTTCATAGTGACCAAAAAATGTTTATTATTTAAACAATTTTTATAAAAAATGCACATTTGAACCATTTTATGATGAAAAGACTGGATTTTTTGCGGAATCAACTTAAAATGTTTTGTCTAAGACTTCTTTCTATCATATTTTTCATAGTAACGAAAAAATGTTAATTATTTAAACAATTTTTATTAACAAATGCACATTTTAACCATTTTGTAAGGAAAAGGCTTGATTTTTTTGCGGAATTAAGTTAATATGTTTTGTATAAGATTTCTTGCTTCCATATTGTCCATAGTGACAAAAAAAATTTATTATTTAAACCATTTTTATAAACAAATGCACATTTTGCCCAATTTTTTATGAAAAGTATTGATTTTTTGCGGAAACAACTTAAAATGTATAGCCTAAGACTTCTTCCTACCATGTTTTTCATAGTGACCAAAAAATGTTAATTATGTAAACAATTTTTATAGAAAAATGCACGTTTTGACCATTTTATGATAAAGAGGATTGATTTTTTAGCGGAATCAACTTAAAATGTTTAGCCTAAGACTCCTTTCTATCTTGTTTTTCATAATAACTTTTAATTAAAAACTTTTAATTTAAAATAAAATATTTTTTGGTTGGAATATTAATTATTAAATTATTTTTTAAAAATTAATTCATTTAGATTAAAACTTCAACTTATTGGTTAAAAAGTGAACTATTTTCTTTAAAATTAATTGTTTTGGTTAAAGTTTCATAATCTCAGCTGAAAATTCATCTCTTTTGCATAAAATAAAACTACTTTGTTAAAAGTAATTTTTCATAATAATAGGCGCAATGATTTCCTGAGGTCTTCTCTGACTCTACTCCGAGAAATCTGAAGCAAAACCCTTATAAATTCATTCTAGTCGTCACAAGAGACTTCCAGAAAGAAAGTATATATTTATTTATTTATTTTATATATATTGGTTTTAAATCCACGAGTGATTCCAGGACTCGGTCGGTGTGCAAAGAAGCTGCACCACCGACAATGACCGACATGAGGCAAATAAAAGTGGCCCTCAACCCTTAACATGTGTGCGTCGCGTGGCCATCGTAGGTATATCGCACGCACACAAAATGATATCGGCTTTAACTCGGGCAGATTTAGAATTGAGATTGTTGGTATTTTACTGTTCGATCCCGAAGCAAGCAATTTTTGACAGATACAATCTGACAGATAAATGGGTCAATTTTGTGTGTTTTTAACTGCCTAGTGTTTCACCTTAAAATCCGTTTGTAGATTTTGTATATTTGTACTTTAATTATTATCCATAGCTGGTTCAATTTAATGCCAGAGTAAGCAAATCTGCAAATACCTCAAGAAATTGTAGGTTATGTTTCTATGTTTACCTTTCAGCTCCACTCTTCTCATAATTGTTTTCAGGTTCTTTTTTTTCAGAATTATCACACCAGGTGCTATCGAAAAATCGTTGAATTATCAACATCAACCCCTAAATATTTGACTCAAAAGAAAAGTCAACCACATATTGTAAGTCACAAAAAATTAAAGAAATGCACAACTTCAAGTCGGGTGGTCACTGACTGGGAAAACCGGGAACTATAGCCCAGATTTTTGAACACCAAGAAGTACCCTAGAGTTTAGAGGAAAAGCCTTTGGTTGAAAATTCAATGGTTTTCTTAAAAATTTGTTTTTTTACTTAAAAATTCATTTTTTTGTTTACAAATTTCATCTTTCTTGTTTAAAACTGGAAATATCTGATTGGAACTTCATCTTTATGATTAAAAACTAATCTGTTTCGGTTTCAAATTAACTTTTATGTTGAAAATTCACATTTTCGGGTTTGAAAATATGTATTTTCGCCTCAAAAATGCATTAATTTTTTAGCTATTTAACTTTTGTTTATAAATGTATATTTTTGAATGAAAGTTTTAATTATTTGGTTGAAAATGCATGTATTTTGTTGAAAATTTGACTTTTTGGTAGAAAATTAATCCTCTGGGCTGAAAATTTAACTTTTTAATTGAAAAATGCATGAGATTTATTGAGAAGATGTATTTGTTGTTAGAAAATCACGTTTTTTTTCATAAAAATGCAACTGCTTGGCGGAAAATTAGTCTTTTTTAGTTGAGGATTCAAATATTTGATTGAAAATTTCAATTTTTTTAAATAAATTCAACTGTTTCTGATTTAAAATTAAATATTTTTTGGTTGAAATATTAATTATTAAATTATTTGTTAAAAATTAATTCTTTTGGGTTAAAACTTCAACTTATCGGTTGAAAAATGAACTACTTTCTTTAAAATTAATTGTTTTGGTTAAAGTTTCAAAATGCAACTATTTTTGTTGAAAGTTCAACTGCTTTGTTAAAAGTTCATTATTTTGAATAATAATATAACAATTTTGTTGAGAATTCGTCCTATTTGGTATTTTATTTATTATTATTATTATTATTATTATTATTATTATTATTTCTGGTATTCCGTGGCTTAAAAATTCAAATATTTTTTTGATAAATCGTTTTTTTTTTGTTATTTTTTTTAATTGTAAATTTAACTAGTCAATTTTTGTTTATAACTGTATCTTTTTAAATTAAAATTCTTATTATTTTGGTAGAAAATAACGTTTTTTTTTTTTTGATAAAAATGCAACTATTTGCGGAAAATTAGTTTTTTTTTAGCTGAGGATTCAAATATTTGATTGAAAATTTCAATTTTTTTGATAAATTCAACTGTTTCTAATTTAAAATAAAATATTTTTTGGTTGGAATATTAATTATTAAATTATTTTTTAAAAATTAATTCATTTAGATTAAAACTTCAACTTATTGGTTAAAAAGTGAACTATTTTCTTTAAAATTAATTGTTTTGGTTAAAGTTTCATAATCTCAGCTGAAAATTCATCTCTTTTGCATAAAATAAAACTACTTTGTTAAAAATTAGTTTTTTTTTTGTGTAACGTTTATTTTTTCATTGATAATTTAACTATTTGGTTGAAAATGCAACTGTTTTTGATTTAAAATTAAATATTTGGTTAAAATTTGAACTACTTTCTTTAAAATTCATACATTTTTGTTTTTTAAAGATTCATAATTTTAGATGAAAATACATCTTTTTGGTTGAAAACGATACTTCTTTCTGGAAATATTTTTTTTGGTTAAAATTAATTTTTTTAACTGGAAATTTTAATATTTGGCAGAAAATTAAACTGTTAAGTTGAAAATTAATTTTTTTTTAGTTAAGGGTTCTAGTATTTTGTTGAAAATTAGTATACTTCATATAAATTTAACTGTTTTTTCATTATTTATTATTTATTAAAGATTCATAATCTTTGTTGAAAATTTATATTCTGGGTTAAAACTCAATTTTTTAATTGAAAATTTAACTATGTGGTTAAAAATCTAATTGTTTCGTTGAAAAATAATTTTAGTTGAGAATTTAAGTATTTTATTGAAAATTAAACCTTTTAGGTTGAAAATTCAACTCTGTTGAAAGTTGAACTACTTTCTTTAAAATTCAGTTTGTTGGTTAAAGATTCATAATCTTACTTTTAGCTAAAAATTTATTTATTTTAGTAAAAAAAAATGTTTAAATTAGTTTTTTATCTGAATATTCAATTGTTTGTTTTAAAATTAAATTTTCTCCGTTGAGAATTTCAATATTTCATTGAAAATTCATATTTTTTGAATGAATTTAACTGTTTCTAATTTAAAACAAAATCTTTTTTGTTTGTAATATCGAATATTATATTTTTTGTTGAAAGATCATCTTCTTAGATTGTAAATTCATCTTTTTGGTTGAAAGTTGAACTAATTCCTTCAAAATTCATCTTTTTGGTTAAAGATTCATAATCTCAGTTGAAAATTCTTTTTTTTTTTTAAATTTATATTCTGGCTTAAAACTCAATTTTTTCACTGAAAATTTAACTATTTGGTTAAAAATTAAACTAAAATTAGTTAAAAATTTATTTCTTTTAGTGAAACATTTTTCGTTAACTAATTTTTGTAACTGAATATTCAATTGTTTGTTTTAAAATTAATTTTTGTTAGTTGAGAATTTAAATATTTCATTGAAAATTCGTATTTTTTAAATAAATTTAACTGTTTATAATTTAAAACAAATTTTTTTTGTTTGTAATATCAAATATTACATTTTTTTAAACTCATCTTCTTAGATTGCAACTTCAACTTATTGCTTAAAAGTTGAACTACTTTCTTCAAAATTCATTTTTCCGGTTGAAGATTCATGATCTTAGTTGAAAATTCATCGTTTGTTAAAAATTGAACTATTTTATTAAAAATGATTATTTTGGTTAAAAATTAATTTTTTATTAAATTATAATTTAAAATCTTCTTTGGCTGAAATATCAACTATTGCGTTTTTTGTAAAAAATTCATATTCTTTGATTAATTCTGATCGCGGAATTTAATAGAAAAATTTTCAGATTAAAATGCTAACTTTTAATCTAAAAGATCGAACTAGCTGTTCGAAATAGACGAGTGTTCATCAATATACTTGATTTTGCTACCCAAAAAAATGACTTTTTAGAAAAATTTAGATAAAATCTTCAACAAAATAAAAAATTAATCTGGAAAATTCCGGGGTTTCCTCTAAACTCTAGGATACTTCTTGGTGTTCAAAAATCTGGGCTATAGTTCCCGGTTTTCCCAGTCAGTGACGACCCGACTTGAAGTTGTACATTTCTTTAATTTTTTGTGACTTACAATATGTGGTTGACTTTTTTTTTGAGTCAAATATTTAGTGGTTGATGTTGATAATCCAACGATTTTTTGATCGCACCTGGTGTGATAATTCTGAAAAAAAAGAACCTGAAAACAATGATGAGGAGAGTGGGACTGAAAGGTAAACGTAGGAACATAACCTACAATTTCTTGAGGTATTTGCAGATTTACTTACTCGGGTATTAAATTGAACCAGCTATGGATAATAATTAAAGCACAAATATACAAAATCTACAAACGGATTTTAAGGTGAAACACTGGGCAGTTAAAAACACACAATATTGACCCATTTATCTGTCAGATTGTATGTGTCAAAAATTGCTTGCTTCGGGATGGAACAGTAAAATACCAACAATCTCAATTCTAAATCTGCCTGAGTTAAAGCCGATATCAGGTTGTGTGCGTGCGATATACCTACGATGGCCACGCGACATACACATGTTAAG
>NC_046659.1:37109732-37111237 GCF_010883055.1 Belonocnema kinseyi
TCTCTATTTCTCTCTGCCTGTAAGTCATAATCCTTTTTTTTATCCAAACAGAGGGGAAATGCTTTACGCACGATCGGTAGCCACTCGGGGCTCATAACCGCTATGTGGGGCTCTTAGCTCCAGGTTTTTTACATTATAAAATAACCCTTCACTGTATACTCACTAAACCCCTAACCTGTTTTTTATTTACCAAGTAGTATAAGAATTCACTTAAATCTTTTTTCAAAAATTGCTGTGCTATAGGTGTTAACTTCGTTTTTTCTTTAGTAACAATTTTTCGAAATGAAGTTAATACCGAATCAGATGATATTATCTCGTAATACATTATATGTATCTTCGTTAGTTATGCTTCTCAGGTACATTTGTCTGTGTTCCGAGCGTGCTTTTCGAAAAACTTTGTTTTGTGCTTCTTGAGATTCTTCTGAAAACCAGATTACAAGAGATTCACACTCTTTCATTATATTACAACCATGAATTAAAACTTTGTGTACAAATGGTGGCATTTTGTACCATAGGTAGCTGTTAATACAATGACGACAAAGTTTAGAACGTTCATATGAACGACGAAAAAAAAAATTTTTTTACGCTTTTTTTTGGTTGAAATTGTTTTTGGCAATCTAAAAACGCATTTCATGCAAAAATACTGCCAAATTTTTTATTTAGGAAGTGACTAGCAACCCCTAACGTGATTTTTGTAGATGCGACAGAAAAGTCGACTACAAAGTCGATAAAGGTAATATATATTTAAGAGAGTAATAAGTCTAACTGTTCGGAATCAAAACCAGACGAAATTTTTTGGTGTTTTGAAACCTCGCTCCAACCTCTAAGAACCACCTCTATGATAAACGATATTTGCAGTTAGTAAAATCGACAAAAACAGCCAGAAGGTAATAAAAAGTTGGGTGTTTAAGGTCCTAAAAAATTACCCCTTTTGTTCCTCCGACTAATGCTGGTGGTAAGAAACCTCGCTCGAAAACCGAAAACCCACCCCTAATTAATAAGTTCCCAAAATTCTGGTAAATGTCCAATTAATTTCCAAATTAATACATATACGATCATTTAATAGCTTAGAAAATTAATAAAGAGCATCCCCCTAATCATGGCAGTGGCAGAATATCTCTATCACATACCAAAAAAGCACCCCTAATGAAATCCAATTTTTGAAAATTCGGAAAATCGACAAAAACAGGCGAAGGATAATATAAAGTTGCGTGTTTAACGTCCTCAAAAATTACCCCTTTTGTTCCTCAGACTAATGCGGGTGGTAAGAAACCTCGCTAGCAATCCGAAAACCCTATAACATAGTTATAAGACCCCGACAATATACAGCCCTGCTGGCCAGAGTAGGGAGTGGGGAGACGCCTCATGCTACGTGAATCCCCAAAGTCTAAACCGTGTTTTAATTTCGGCTCATCTGCCATCCCCAAGTACAACTTGTAGTGTCGCTCCCCATAACACCTCTTAAATGTCTCTTCGTGAACCAACGACATCATCGGCTCTCGGTC
>NC_046659.1:37111337-37114420 GCF_010883055.1 Belonocnema kinseyi
TGTAACTTTGTATTTATTTTGTTTCTATCCTTATTTGTTTTCATATCGCTCTCTCTATTTTGACTAGCCTGCTTATCTAATCTCTGAACTCCCCCGCTGGCAAGCACCAGTGTTGCGTCGTTCGCCTTGTAGGGTTTAGGGTGAGGGGCACCATGCCCCCGAACACTCTGTGCCGGCTGAGGTGCTGGCGGGACTGAGTGTAGTGCATCACCTGTAAGGAGGGGTTGGGGTGGGGTGTGTGGCGACACAGGAGAAGAGACTTCGCACTGTAGCAAATTTGTCTCTCTCTCTCCTATGTTATTTCTCAGGCTAATCTTCGTTCCGAATTTCAATTTAATTTTCTCGCTTTCCCTATTCTTACTATCTCTCGCTTCTCTATCTTCCATTATCGGCTCCTGCATTTTAATTACTTTTGATTTAATCGCATATTTAATATTTGGTAATTGTGGTAACCACCAAATCTTTTTCTCATAATCCATTTTTAAACCTAATCTTTCTATCATATCGGTTCCCACTATTCCTAACGATCTTAAATTTGGTACCAGTCTAAATAATAAATATTTTTCCGTATGACCTACTTTGATTGGAATTAAAACTTGTCCTGTAATTTTTAATTTTTGTCCGTTTGCTACCATCAATGTATCATTTTTTGGTTTTTTAATGTCATAATCTAACTCTTTAACTGTTTTTATAAATTTTTCACCTATGTATGAGTGAGTTGCACCGGTATCAACTAACACTTCATATTTATGACTTTTAAAATCAACCAGAAGGTGAAATCTTGTTTCGTCCGAGTTGTTATTGTCTGAATCTAAGTATTCTGGCGGTATTAAATTTTGTCGACTATTTTCCGCCTTCAATAGCGACCGAATGCATTTCCCTGATCTTTATTATACCAACAATCGCCCTGAAAATGGCCTATTTTCCCGCAATTGTAACATGTGATTTGTTGTCGTGATCTGTAATTTGAATTTCGATTTTCTAATTTTGTATCCCTGAAATCCTGTGCACTTGGATTCATTTCAACTTTTTTATTATCCCTATTATTTTCATAATTTGAACTTTTTTGATTTCGATTCTGTCCTTTATTATCTTTTTTATCTTCTACTTTATTATTGCTCTCTTCCGCGTTATATAAAAGCGCTGGTATTTGCGGATTGTTTATATTTTGTGGTGTTTGTGTGTTTCCTAACAGCTGATTAATTACGTTTAATAATTGACCAGCTGGGTTTTGATTTTTGAGATTATTATTATTATTATTATTATTATTATTATTATTAAATCGAGAGTTCCCTCGAAATTTAGCGTTATTCTGATAATAATCATTATTGTTTTGGAATCTTGAATTAAAAAATCTAGGGTTTCCATTTGGAAATCTTGGTTGAAATTGTTGTCTATTTTTTGATATTGGAATCTCTGCTTAAACTGTTTTTGTTGATTTTGACAGTGATTTTGTTCTTTATTGACATTCTCTGTTTCATTCTTATCGTGATTTTCTTCATTTCTATCTTTATTATTTTTCTTATTTTTATTTTCATCTTTATCTACAATGTTTAATTGTTGACCTCTGATTTTAGATTTTGATAATCCGGTTTCCCATTCGCGACCTAAAATTTCTAATTCTGCAAAGTTTGAAAAAGCATTTCTCGCAATATATACTTTATACTCAATTCTTAAATTCTCATATGATTTTCTTAATTGCCATTCTAAGCTTGGTCTTGGCATCAACTTTTCAAATAGTTGTTTTATTTCTGTTATGAACGCGTGTATGTCCTGTCCTTTCTTTTAATTACAAAATTTTATTTTGTTTCTTATTATTTCTGTATATCTTTCGTTTAAATATGCTTCTTTGAAGTCTTCTATAAATTGATTTAAATGTTGCCAATTATCTCTATTTACTTGAAACCAGCTTAAAGCTTCTTCCTCAAAAACTGCATCTAAATTTTCTAACATATCTATTTCACTAATTTTGTATCCCTTTTTAAAACGTAATAAGGTATTTAAAAAATAAGTAGGACTATTTTCTGTGTTATTTTTAAATTTTATCGGCCAGTTTTACATAATTTGGAATGGGGTTTGAATCATTCCAAACGGGAATAAAGTCGCTTGGATTTCTTATGGATTTGTTTCTAAATTGTCCGTAGTGAAATCGTTCGTACGTCCAGTTCTGTCACCTGTTATTGTATTTACATGTGGGTTAACTGATTTTCTCATTATTGATTGTCTTTGTTTTGATTTTGGAAACTCGAATTTTTCGTCTTTTTGACCGCTAAGTCTACTATTTATTTTCTTTAACCCTGCTGTTACTAACGCGTGTCTTTGCTCGTTAAATTCTAAATTTGTTTCTTCAAAATGTACCGTATTATTTCACAATCTATTATTCTGATTTATATTTTCAAATGTCGTTTTTTGCGTTTTCGAGTTTACTATTCTATCGATTTTATTATTTAACTTTGCTACTTCATCCGCCAGTTCATTAATTCTCTGTTTATCGTTTTTATTTTCTTCATACGCAATTAATTCATTCGCACCGCTCCAAAATTCTGAACGACTTAATTCTAATTGATTTTTATCTCTTTCTAACTGTTCCAGTTCTTTTCTTTTTGTTTCAATTTCTTTCTCTATTCTATTCGCTTCTAAATCTATATTTTCCAATCCGAAACTATGCTCATCTGTTACCTGCCAATTACCCAAAGTATTTTCTGTATTTGGAGAGAGTAATCCAATTGTTTGTATTTGTGCAGTACGCTTACGTTGGTATGTATTAGGTGTACTTGCATTTGTATTTGTATTTTGTGTCTGTGTTTGTGTTGGTAATTTGGAACGTTTATTTATCGTACCTGTCGCTTGGTTTAACTCCTCTTTTTCTAATTCTTTATTTCTTAATGTAATAAACTCTAGATTTCTCCACTCTAACTCTTCTGTACTCTCACTTTGTATAGATTGATTTTCCCTATTCTCGTTTTCATTGCTTATTAAAGTCGCATGCGCGTTTTCCTCTTCTATTCTAATTTCTTGGGTTTCTCTGTTTTCTCTATCTATTTTTTCTGTAATCTTATCTATCGGGTTAGCCATTTTATTAC
>NC_046659.1:37114520-37115976 GCF_010883055.1 Belonocnema kinseyi
AATCTTTTTTGGCTTTTTAAAACTTGTTCCCCAATTTCGAAACTAATCGGCCTACGCCTGAGATTATAATATTTAGATTGTGTTTCATTTGCTGTGTCTAAATTTTTTACTACTTCCTCTCTAATTATTGTTAATTTTCGCATTCTATCTGTCCATTTTTCGGGTCCCTGTAATACGATTTCGGTTTTGGTTTCTACATCTTTATTTAATGCTTGTATTGGATCGAGTTCCCTACCGAAATTTAAAAATGCTGGAGTGAAGCCTGTCGAAGAATGTTTACTCGTATTTAATGCAAATTGTAAATCATCTAAATTTTCATCCCATAATTTGTGATCTTTTTGAAGATATGCTTTTATTGCCGTTTTGATTGATCTATTGCATCTTTCTGTTGGATTTGCTTGTGCGTGATATTTAGGAATTTTTGAATGTCTTATACAAGATGTTTTTGTTAAGTTTACTATTGATTTATTTATGTATTCTTTACCGTTGTCCGTAAATAAAATTCTAGGTGTTCCCCGTTTGGAAATTATGCGCTTGTGGAACTCTTTTTCAATGGTTGATGCTAATTTATTTTTAACTGGTATTATTTCTACCCATTTAGTAAACATATCGACAAAGACTAGAATATATTGATTTCTTGACTTTGTCATTGGCAAAGGACCCATCATGCCTGATGCTACTGTCCATGGTTCCTCAATTATTCTTTTTCCCATTAAACCTACTTGATTATTTATTTTTGGTTTTATTCTTTGACAAATGTCACATTCTTTTACATATTTTAATGTTTCGGAGTACATTCCGGGCCAAAAATAATTTTCAGAAATTTTCGAATAAGTTTTTTCCATACCTAAATGACCTGCTTGTTTATTATCGTGATTCGCAATCAAAACTTGTTCTCTTAATTCTTTTGGTATTGTTAATTTCCACGGGTTGTTGTCTAAACTTAAGCTTGATTTTAAAGGGTAGGATCTATAAAAATACAATTGATTGTCGCGTATCCTCCAATTTTTATTTTCTTCTGGCTTATTTTTAACATGTATCATTTTAGTTTTGTACCAATTGTCCCCTATTTCTTTATAATCATTTTCCTCGGTTTCCTTTATGCTGGCTAAAATGTTTGAAACTTTTATATCCTTTTCACTTGACCTTGATAACGCATCTGGGACATGGTTTAAACTTCCTTTTCTGTACATAATTTCGTAATCGTACTCTAATAATTCTAAAGCCCATCGGGCTAGTCTACCTGTTGGATTTTTTAAGTTATGGAGCCATTTCAAAGCAATGTGATCTGTAATAACTTTAAAAGAATAACCCTCTAAATACGGTCTAAATTTTCTTATTGCCCATACTACGACTAAACATTCTTTTTCGGAAGCAGAGTATTTTCGTTCTGTGCTATTAAGACTTCTACTTGCAAAAGCTATTACAAAATTTTCACCGTTAATGTTTTGTGTTA
>NC_046659.1:37116076-37122807 GCF_010883055.1 Belonocnema kinseyi
TAAATCAAGAAAGACACAGATTAAAGAAGATGTGGAACAGTTTTTGGCACAATGCATTTAATTATAAGTATTGAAGGAAAATAATGATAAATAAATAACATTCGTTACTTTACTTAATATACAGACACAACTGGAAAAAGTTACTTAAAAACCCATACCGACACTACAGCTTTATATATTTTTTAGATTTAACTTTTTATTACTTTTTATTTATTTTTTAATTGAATTATATTACAAATTATTGAAGTAAAGAGAGTAGAGATACAATGAAAATTTAAAGACAAAAATAAATACGGCTATAAGAGGCCAAGACAGATTTCTGATTAGAAATAAAAATAAATTTTAGAAATAAGTTAATTTTCAGCAAGAAAAATCAAAGTGGCCAGAATAGCAGAAGAAAAGTGGAACGAGAAGAAGAAATAACAAGCGATTCACGGATTAGTAAAGACATAAGCTACAGATCATAACACAAATAGATATCGCTTTTAGAAAAGAGAATTAGTCAATAATACATAGTTTAAATTACAGGCATTACATAATAAAATAAAAAATAGCTTGAACTAAGAAATAGAACAGAAATGAGGAAAGACTTGAGACCGATAGTATTTATTTTTTTTTTTTTTTTTTTTTTTTTTTTTTTTTTTTTTTTTTTTTTTTTTTTTTTTTTTTTTTTTTTTTTAGTGGTAGGAACTTTTATTTGTTACAGAAGAAGAAAAAGAGGAAGGACATCGAAATGTGGGAGTGTAGATACTGCAGAAAGATGGTACCAACAAAATTATACATCTTCCACGATACATATTGTAATGAGTAATCGAACCGGTCCAAAAATTACCATACGATTCCGGATACGACCAAAACGAAATACTTGAAAGGAGGTTGGGTCGAGATAAACTCACAATTCAAAAATATTCTTCAATTGAAATTTGATAAGGAGGAACAAATACAACACCAGGGGGAGAAGAAAAAATCAAGCCCTGGAATCGAAGAAAAACAAATTGAAACTGGTAATCAGGGTACAGATGACACATACATAGAATTGGAATGGACAGAAGATGAGATCTGGTTGAGCTTTGAAGAAGAGTTGCAACGATGCGAACACATCATATTAAAGAAATAAACCACCCCCACGCGAGAGGGGGGAGGTATAACATAGTTATAAGACCCCGACAATATAGAGCCCTGCGGGCCAGAGTAGGGAGTGGGGAGACGCCTCATGCTACGTGAATCCCCAAAGTCTAAACCGTGTTTTAGTTTCGGCTCATCTGCCATCCCCAAGTACAACTTGTAGTGTCGCTCTCCATAACACCTCTTAAATGTCTCTTCGTGAACCAACGACATCATCGGCTCTCGGTCAGGCGAGATTTAACATCGCTGGGGGTTTGCCGCACCCCCAACTTCCTGTAAGTTAGAAATAAATATAACCTAAAATACACCTGAGCCTCTTCACTGAATTAAACCTAATCTCTCGGTATCCGAATCCCTTACACTATCCTTAGTTTTGTGACTCCCCCACAACCCACGCCTAATCAATAAGTTCCCAAAATTTTGGTAAATGTCCAATTCAGTTCGAAATTAATACATATACGATCATTTAATACTTCAAAAAATTAATAAAAAGCATCCCCCTAATCATGGTAGTGGCAGAATATCTCCTTTGGATACCAAAAAACCACCCCGAATGAAATCAAATTTTTGAAAATACGGAAAATCGACGAAAACAGGCAAAGGGTAATAAAAAGTTGGGTGTTTAACATCCTGAAAAATTACCCCTTTTGTTCCCCCGACTAATGCTGGTGGTAAGAAACCTCACTTGAAAACTTAAAACCCACCCCTAATTAATAAGTTCCCAAAATTCTGGTAAAACTCCAATTCAGTTCCAAATTAATACATATACGATCATTTAATACCTTAGAAAATTAATAAAAAATCATCCCCTTAATCATAGTAGTGGCAGAATATTTCCTTTGGATATCAAAAAACTACCCCTAATGAAATCCAATTTTTGAAAATTCGGAAAATTGACAATAGCAGACAAAGGGTAATAAAAAGTTGGGTGTTTAGCATGCTGAAAAATTGCCCCTTTTGTTCCTCCGACTAATGCGACTGTTAAAAACCTCGCTGGAAAACCGAAAACCCACCCCTAATTAATAAGTTCCCAAAATTCTGGTAAATGTCCAATTCAGTTTGAAATTAATACATATAAGATCATTTAATAGCTTAGACAATTAATAAAAAGCATCCCCATAATCATGGTAGTGGCAGAATATCTCCGTCGGATACGAAAAAACCACCCCTAATGAAATACAATTTTTGAAAATTCGGAAAATCGACAAAAACAGGCAAAGGGTAATAAAAAGTTGGATGTTTAACGTCGTAAAAAATTACCCCTTTTGTTCTCCCGACTGATTCTGGTGGTAAGAAACCTCGCTCGAAAACCGAAAACCCACCCCTAATTAAGAAGTTCCCAAAATTTAGGTAAATTTCCAATTCAGTTCCAAATTAATACATATACGATTATTTTATTGCTTAGAAAATGGATAAAAAGCATCCCCCTAATCATGGTAGTGGCAGAACATCTCCGCCGGATACCGAAAAACCACCCCTGTTGAAATCCAGTTTTTGAAAATTCATAAAATCGACAAAAAAGGGCAAAGGGTTTTGTATGTCAATCAACAGAATGAGAACCTCAAGAGCCAATAATCTGCTTGCGTGATTTCACTCGGAATTTTTCAAGAGGCAGTTCTGAGTGAAGGTCTTACGTGACAAATTGAGGACTCTTGAGATTCAGACGACGTGTTTTCCTACCCCCCTAAAACTCATTAGCATTGTTCGGGCACATCTACCACGTGTCTGCGTAGCCGTAATAGCCCGGAAGGTCCTTTGGTTTTGGAAAATCACGAGTCTGGCGAAACCGGGGAGCTCAACCGGCGCCTCGAGATGTATGGCGGTAAAAGGCAAATTAAGAAAATTAACAAAAAATAAAACACTAATAAAAGAAGTTAAGCCATCCAGCCTGCAGCTCGAGGTCGCCATATGATAGCTTAGACCCGACGGGTGATTACGGCCCTCTTTTCCTTTTATGCAAATAAATAAGAAATTCAACGTTAAACATTAAAATCTTCGATGGAAATAGATCATGCCCCCACCCCACTTGGTTAGTGTTTCACTTAGACGTAAAGTAGCTTTAGTAATATGATTTTCTCTTACATCAACCGTAGACTTGTAAAACGGTTTCTTTAGAATTAAACCACTATTAAAATCCTAGGAAATTAAGATTAGAATAAGTCGGGGTGGAAGGGTCATTAGAGTTTATGTTTACATTAAATTTTCTTGTATCAAAATTATTAAATAAATAATTAAAACACGCGAAAACTCCAACGGCCGTTCTATTCGTCGTAGCTCCATTATTCTTCGTGGATGATAAAACTACGATAAATAATGAATGATTGTTAAAATTACGGATTTTTAAATTAATTCATTATATTTTTAATTTACAGTTAAAACTTTTTAATTTTTAGAATTTTCGGTGTCGACGCGTGAAGACCGAGGCAGTGCGTTCGAGGCAGCGCTCCCCCACTGCTGGCTGCGACTCCGTTGTCGGTCTCGCAGCCAATCAGCGGGCCCGTTGCCGCTCCCACTGCTCTCGGCCAGCCTCACGCTCGGTCACCGGGAGAGAGACTGTAGTGAGTAAGATGAGTAATTGTACGAACGTCCTCGGAGACAGATCCACTCTGCCTTCAAAGTCTTACGCCAATAAATCCCTATCTGGAAGTCTCGCCTACGCTCATTCGACATATATCCTCACCCTCGTGAATCCTTTCGCGTATACCCTACTAAACCTCAGCGTCACTCTTCGCTAAGTTTCGAAATTTTATTCTTACGTGTTCGTCGTGTTACGTTGTGACAGTGTTCTCATGTTTCTGTGCAGTGGGAATTAGTTAGGTGGAGGTAGGAGAACGGGTGCCAGGGCTTCTCACTGTTCGTGCTGAGCCTACTTCTGTGGTTAGGACGGGTTGGTTGGTGCCGGAAGACGACTTCCGAAGTGTCAATTCCCGTGGGTAGGTAGGGTCACAAAAGGTTAGCTGGTGCTAGAGGGTAACCTCTACGGTGCCAGTTCCTGTGACTTCCGGCAATCATCGTCCGTTCAGTGTACGGTTTGTGTTCCAACGTTCGATACCTTTTAATGACAAGGGACAACCAACGATCACGCTCTAATCGTCGAACGCGATTGCAACGGGCGCATCAGGCCGAGGAGGCCGCGCTCTCGCCAGGCGAGTCGCCGCTCGACGACAGGAAACCGCCCGACGCGCCGAGGAAGGGCGGCAGCAGCATAGAGAAGAGAGGGTTCGTCCTGTTCGGGTCAACGTGCCACCCCATTTAGTCGTGCCGGAATATGACCCGGATTACCCACACCCCCATATTCCGCGTTGGGGTAATCTCATCGAGATCCGTCGGGGTATAGAGGGTACCCGCGACCCACGGAAGAAGAGACCGTTCAAGGGCCCAAATTTGTGTTTACGGTTACCGCAGTTCGCCTCCGAACCCCGCTAGGCTATTCCGCCCGTGAGTCTAGTGAATCGAAATAGTTCTCCGAAGGCCGGCCCCCGGCCAGCCTGTCATAGTACATTGCCCTAATCGGCAGCCGCCACTCCGCGACAACAGGCACCCCGGAACTAGAGTCCGCCCGCTCAGAGCCCGGACATAGCATCCCGTACGTTTCCCGTCTCACTCCTCACTCACCCCCTTTTCCCCTCTCCCCTCCCTCCTTTTTAGCCTTCTTTCACAAACACGCAGTGTCCTTCGTCCCACCAATTCACCAATACAACGGGTCGAAGACAAGGGTAATAAAAAGTTGGGTGTTTAACATCTTGAATAATTACCCCTTTTGTTCCCCCGACTAATGCTGGTTTTAAGAAACCTCGCTCGAAAACCGAAAATCCACCGCTAATTAATAAGTTCCCAAAATTCTGGTAAATGTCCAATTCAGTTCGAAATTAATACATATACGATCATTTAATAGGGGTGGGTTTTCGGTTTTCGAGCGAGGTTTCTTACCACCAGCATTATTTGGGGGAACAAAGGGGGTAGTTTTAGGACACGTTAAACACCCAACTTTTCATTACCCTTTGCCTGTTTTTGCCGATTTTCCGAATTGACAAAAATTGGATTTAATTAGGGGTGGTTTTTTGGTATCCAAAGGAGATATTCTGCCACTACTATGATTAGGAAGATGCTTTTTATTAATTTTTTAAGCTATTAAATGAACGTATATGTATTAATTTCGAACTGAATTGGACGTTTACCAGAATTTTGGGAACTTATTAATTACGGGTGGGTTTTCGATTTTCGAGCGAGGTTTCTTACCGCCAACATTAGTCGGGGGAACAAAAGGGATAATTTTTCAGGACGTTAAGCACCCATCTTTTTATTACCCTTTACCTGTTTTTGTCGATTTTCCGAATTTTCAAAAATTGGATTTCATTAGGGGTTGTTTTTTTGTATCCAAAGGAGATATTCTGCCACTACTATGATTAGGGGATGCTTTCTATTAATTTTCTAAGCTACTAAATGATCGTATATGTATTAATTTCGAACTGAATTGGACATTTACCAGAATTTTGGAAACTTATTAATTAGGGGTGGGTTTTCGATTTTCAAACGAGGTTTTTTACCACCAACATTAGCCGAGGGAACAAAAGGGGTAATTTTTCAGGACGTTAAACACCCAACTTTTTATTACCCTTTGCCTATTTTTGTCGATTTTCCAAATTTTCAAAAATTGGATTTCATTAATGTTGGTTTTTTGGTAGCCAATAGAGATATTCTGACACTACCATGATTAGGGGATGATTTTTATTAATTTTTTAAGCTATTACATGATCGTATATATATTAATTTCGAACTGAATTGGACAATTACCAGAATTTTGGAAACTTATTAATTAGGGGTAGGTTTTCGATTTTCGAGCGAGGTTTTTTACCACCAGCATTATTAGGGGGAACAAAAGGGGTAAGTTTTCAGGACGTTAAACACCCAACATTTTATTACCCTTTGCCTGTTTTTGTCGATTTTCCGAATTGTCAAAAATTGGATTTCATTAGGGGTGGTTTTTTGGTATCCAAAGGAGATATTCTGCCACTATTATGATTAGGGGGATACTTTTTGTTAATTTTCTAAGCTACTAAATGATCCTATATGTATTAATTTCAAACTGAATTGGACATTTACCAGAAGTTTGGAAACTTATTAATTAGGGGTGGGTTTTCGATTTTCGAACGAGGTTTTTTACAACCAGCATTAGCCGGGGGAACAAAAGGGGTAATTTTTCAGGACGTTAAACACCTAACTTTTTATTACCCTTTGCCTGTTTTTATCGATTTTCCGAATTTTCAAAAATTGGATTTCATTAAGGGTGGTTTTTTGGTAGTTAATAGAGATATTCTGCAACGACCATGATTAGGGGGATGATTTTTATTAATTTTCTAAGCTATTAAATGATCGTCTATGTATTCATTTCGAACTGAATTGGACATTTACCAGAATTTTGGGAACTTATTAATTACGGGTGGGTTTTCGGTTTTCGAGCGAGGTTTCTTACCACCAACATTAGTCGGGGGAACAAAGGGGGAAATTTTTCAGGACGTTAAACACCCAACTTTTTATTACCCTTTGCCTGTTTTTGTCGATTTTCCGAATTTTCAAAAATTGGATTTCCTTAGGGGTGGTTTTTT
>NC_046659.1:37122907-37127594 GCF_010883055.1 Belonocnema kinseyi
ATATGTATTAATTTCGAACTGAATTGGACAATTACCAGAATTTGGAAACTTATTAATTAGGGGTAGGTTTTCGATTTTCGAGCGAGGTTTTTTACCAGCAGCATTATTAGGGGGAACAAAAGGGGTAAATTTTCAGGACGTTAAACACCCAACATTTTATTACCCTTTGCCTGTTTTTGTCGATTTTCCGAATTGTCAAAAATTGGATTTCATTAGGGGTGGTTTTTTGGTATCCAAAGGAGATATTCTGCCACTATTATGATTAGGGGGATGCTTTTTGTTAATTTTCTAAGCTACTAAATGATCCTATATGTATTAATTTCAAACTGAATTGGACATTTACCAGAATTTTGGAAACTTATTAATTAGGGGTGGGTTTTCGATTTTCGAGCGAGGTTTCTTACCACCAACATTAGTCGGGGGAACAAAGGGGGAAATTTTTCAGGACGTTAAACACCCAACTTTTTATTATCCTTTGCCTGTTTTTGTCGATTTTCCGAATTTTCAATAATTGGATTTCCTTAGGGGTGGTTTTTTGGTATTTGATAGAGATATTCTGCCACTTCCATGATTAGGGGGATGCTTTTTATTAATTTTCTAAACTATTAAATGATCGTATATGTATTAATTTCGAACTGAATTGGACAATTACCAGAATTTGGAAACTTATTAATTAGGGGTAGGTTTTCGATTTTCGAGCGAGGTTTTTTACCAGCAGCGTTATTAGGGGGAACAAAAGGGGTAAATTTTCAGGACGTTAAACACCCAACATTTTATTACCCTTTGCCTGTTTTTGTCGATTTTCTGAATTGTCAAAAATTGGATTTCATTAGGGGTGGTTTTTTGGTATCCAAAGGAGATATTCTGCCACTATTATGATTAGGGGGATGCTTTTTGTTAATTTTCTAAGCTACTAAATGATCCTATATGTATTAATTTCAAACTGAATTGGACATTTACCAGAATTTTGGAAACTTATTAATTAGGGGTGGGTTTTCGGTTTTCGAGCGAGGTTTCTTACCACCAACATTAGTCGGGGGAACAAAAGGGGTAATTTTTCAGGACGTTAAACACCCAACTTTTTATTACCCTTTGCCTGTTTTTGTCGATTTTCCGAATTTTCAAAAATTGGATTTCCTTAGGGGTGGTTTTTTGGTATCTGATAGAGATATTCTGCCACTTCCATGATTAGGGGGATACTTTTTATTCATTTTCTAAACTATTAAATGATCGTATATGTATTAATTTGGAACTGAATTGCACCTTTACCAGAATTTTGGGAACTTATTAATTAGGGGTGGGTTTTCGGTTTTCGAGCGAGGTTTGTTACCACCAGCATTAGTCGGGGGCCAAAAGGGGTAATTTTTCAGGGCGTTAAACACCCAACTTTTTATTACCCTTTGACTGTATTTGTTTTTTTTCCGAGTTTTCAAAAATTGTATTTCATTAGGGGTGGTTGTTTGATATTTGATAGAGATATTCTGCCACTGACATGATTAGGGGGATGCTTTTAATTAATTTTCTAAGCTATTAAATGATCGTATATGTATTAATTTGGAACTGAATTGGACATTTACCAGAATTTTGCAAATTATTAATTGGGGGTGGGTTTTCAGTTTTCGAGCGAAGTTTATTACCAACAGCATTAGTCGGAGGAACAAAAGGGGTAATTTTTTAGGACTTTAAACACCCAACTTTTTATTACTCTTTGCCTGTTTTTGTCGATTTTCCGAATTTTCAAAAATTGCATTTCATTAATGGTGGTTTTTTGGTAGCCAATACATCTATGATGTCTTTTTTGACCCCTATAAGTTCAGATACTTGTCCAGCTTTTTCAAAAAAAGCTCGGCCTACATTTTCTGTATTTGTAGTGGATGGGAGAAGAAAAGCTCTAGGAAATGTCGAACGGTACACTAAGGAAATAGGATTATTTGTTTTAACTCAGCAAAATATATTTGCAGAGAATATATTACTTAAAATAATGTTAAAATTTAACTGAATCCGATTTTTTTAAGCTTTGAACTCTTGATTTCCTATTTTTCTTTAAGACTTTATTTTCTCCCTTAGCCATATATTTTTGAAAATCTGTGTGATTTGATATGTGTAATAAATATTTTATAAAACGAATCGAACCACAGTACTAGTCCGATAACTTTCCAACTCTTGGGCTGTAGAGGCGGAAAATTCCACACTGAGGGAACTTCGGTGTGTATGGTGCACTTGGATGTGTGCGACACCAGCGCCCATCAGTGAGTGCACGCAGGATACCGAATCGGAGTAGCAGCTACTCTTCCTGCCGTTTGAAAAGAGCAACAGCCGCGCAGCTATAGGCTATACCGACTAACTAGCGTGGCGTCTACGCTGTGCCGGTGTGTCTCTCGCTCTGATCGGAGTAGCTGCTACTCCGGTAATGAGTGTAGCGCTCGCTACCATTATTCAGAGCTCACCCTATACTTGGAGTGTAGAAGCTACACCGAAGTTCTCTCAGTGCAAGAATTATAGACTTATCGGATACCCCCTCTATTAGCACGATATTAGGTGGGCGCATGCGTAAAGCATGGGCGCAAATCATGAGAAAAATAGCACACGTAGTAAGAGAACCACTATCAGTGTACGTGCCGTACGTGTGATGACGTTTTAATCGGAGAGTACACTTAGCGGACGGCAAGTTATCGGACTTCTACTGTATGTAATAAAGGAAAACAAAATTGGTAAAATTCTGTATTACACTTACGTTTTAATACCTTATCAATATCATTAATTTCATTAGATTTTGCCTATTTCTTCTTGCTATTTCTTCTAGCATTTCATGATAATATTGACAGTTATTTGTTATTACTGAAAAAGTTTATTTTATAAACTGAAAACTGATTGGACGGCAATAAGTTACTGAATTTGGTTTGGAATAAACCCACAAATTGTTACAACCAGCTCGAAACCTAAGTGGTACAAAACATGTTATAAACACTGACTTGTCAGACGTATCAGTTGTCACAGTGTTATTCTAAGGACCCTGACTGTCTTGTCGTTTCTTGTTCATCAGCATCGTCTGTACCCCATTATTCTACAAATTCTATTCGTTCCTGCTTTAAACTACATTTTGCTTCCAAACATTTGTAAATTATGCTCTCTTATTATTCGATCGTCACTTTTGAACGAAGAGCATCAGTAAACATAGCCAATGCTTGATTTCTTTCACGATCATTGTAATTACTCTCCTCAGTCAAATATTCTGACTCAGCATCGTTTATCTTAGGTGTTCGTATTTGTTTTACTTTCAAAGCATCATATGCATGGTTCGAAGCTGGTTCAATTGCTCGTCTTATTTTTGTTTTATTTGAACCCTCCTCGAACGATAAGCGTGTACGACCTTTTTTACTACGACATCAGAACTTTCGTCGAATGTAATTTCATTATCCAGCTCACGTATATTCAAGACAAGCCTTTTCTCTAGAAAATCTTTATATTTAAGTTGAAACCTGTCCCTTCTATGGGAGACACTGATACATTTTTTTTAATTATGTTAAACAGATTGTTATTATTTTGTTTCTTAAGAATAGGGTTGTTTCCAAAGTCAGATATAATTTTTTCAATGAATGGACCTTATAGTATATGAAATTCTAATCATAAAACCGCCTATAAAATATTTTCTACATATTGTTTACTGTTTTTAATTTAATGTTGAAACATGGATTTTTTACCACGATGTCGATTGGAGGGTCCCTTTGACGTCAAAGTGGTCGGATTTTCCACCAATCACAGCTCACGTGTCAGTGATTCTCAAATATCTTTTTCTGTGCCGATGTTTTCTTTCGGTTATGAGCACATCGAAAATAGAAGTCGCAAAATATTGTTTTAAAAAATGCCAAAGGAGGGTTTCGTAAAAGCCATTAGAGAAAATATACCGAAAATAGATATAGTTATGGTATGTATAAAGAATTAGTTTAAAAAGTACTCAAAGGCTCAAAAAAAGGCGTAGCTGGATGTCGGAAGAACCTGCTTATCAAAAGATGTGTCTGCAAAGATGCAGCATCCTACCTGCGTGACCAACTGGAAAAAAAATCATGTGACAACCAACAAGGTTACCTTTCAGAGATGTGTCTTTCAGGGCGGCAGCATGAGCCCACTCCTCATTTGCCGCACATTATTGCTACTATTTTTAGCACTACGCCATTCCCAGGGGTACTTTTGCGGCAAATCGAAAGAACAAGGTGTTTCATGTATTTTACATGGATGGTCTTAAGATCTATGCTACTAGGCAGTCTGATAAGTCCCTGAAAAATGAAACACGGAGACGTTTTTTTGGCCAAAGTCGGTTTTAGTTTTCATCATACTCTTCTTTTAGGTCGATACAGCGAGTTCAACGATTTTCTAACTTTTTGATACCGTCCGAAAAGTACTCGATCGGAAGGTCTCCAAAATACGCCTCAGTTTCAGCTATAAGCTCCTCATTTGAGTAAAAACGCCTACCTGTGAGCCATCTCTTCAGGTTAGGGAACAAGTAATAGTCGCTGGGGGCCAGGTCTGGTGAATACGGTGGCTGAGGAACCAATTCGAAGTCGATTTCATGCAATTTTTCTTGTGCAACTAAGCATGAATGAACAGTCGCATTGTCGTGATGATAAAGCGGTTTTTTCTTCTTCAAATGCGGTCGTTTTTCGGCGATTTCGATTCTCAATCGGTCCAA
>NC_046659.1:37127694-37129063 GCF_010883055.1 Belonocnema kinseyi
CGTCATTTGAAGGATCAAGCTCGACGAAAATGGTTCACATTAGTGAATACTAATGCCATCTCTTAGAATTTTCAGGTACTTATCAGACTGCCTAGTAATATCAAAGAGGTACTATATCTAGCTCTTGGAATTGTCGAACGGTATACTAAGGAAATCGGACTGGAATTTAGGTTAGACAAATGCGCTAAGATTTATTTGAAGCTAGGAAAACTTAATGGAATCCATGAAGACCCTGAGCTCGTCGATAGAAGCGCTATACGACACCTTTGCGCTGGAGAGACTTATACATATCTGGGCGTGCCACAGAGCCGCATTCAGAATGTGACATCCATAAAGGATACTCTCCGAAGCAAATACAAACGTCTCATCCGTCTTCCGAACAGTCGGTGAAAAACAAACTATCTGCAACGAACATGCTTTTCATCCCGGTAGTACTCTATTCATTTAGAGTGGTTCCATGGCTCGCGGAATATTGAATCTTGAATGTCTTCACAACAGGATTCTTCTGGGTCCAGTCTGAAAAGACGGATTAAAAAAGCACCGGGAAAAACTTTCGTGAACAGCTCCTCCATTAGAGGATGCACGGCATCTTCTATGGAAATGTGAAGGATCAGTCAATGTCGTGTGAGCTAACTTTTGTTTTCCTTAAATCACCCGAATTGAAGGCGTGTACAGAGGATTTCATTTTGGCATGTCAAGACGGTGTCACTTCCACCTCGACATGCCATTTTTACATTTTGAGCCAAGACATTCCCGATGATAGCTGCTGGGCGTTCCATGCACACCACGAGCATCTTGCACACATAATATCCAGTTGTCCAGCTCATGCGGTAACGACCTACATCCAAAGGCATAATGCCTAACATAGTTCTCATTGACTTTGAGAAGTGAACCATGTTCGTTATAGGATTTTCGAAACCATCTGACAAAAACATCATAGCCAAGAAGAATGAAAAGAAATAGAGGTATAGAGACCTTATAAAGGAGTTGCGGCGATTGTAGCTAGAATATTTTGATCGGGTGCAGTTTTTCAGATTAAGACCCGCTCCGGCTAAATTCTGCAATTGTCCCTATGACAAACTTTTAATTGTGTGCGTGTGTGTGTGTGTGCGCGCGCGCGCGCGTGTGTGTGTGTGTGTGTGTGTACATATCAGTGTTTGACAGTAACGCGTGAGAGTTTTCTGGTAACCAAAATAATTTTTTTTTTCATTTTCATGAACAGCGGCCGGAAATTTGTTCGCATTCACACAAAAATGAAACCATTAAAAAATGATACGAGGGTAGTTCAATAAGTCCTTAGAATGAAGTATAAAAACAATTTTTTTTGGGTAAATTTTTTTTTATTTTTCAACATAATCTCCTTGGAGCT
>NC_046659.1:37129163-37132548 GCF_010883055.1 Belonocnema kinseyi
TTTTACCGCGATTTCGCTGGAAGCGGGTGCAATTTTTCAGATTAGTACCCGCTCCCGGCGAAATCCTGCGGTTGTCCTTATGACAAATTTTTAATTATATATGGCGTGCGCCAAAGAAAGGGGGCTTACTCTACAAAAAATCGAAATCAAGGTTTTTACATATTTTTATAGTTTTTGAGCTGCCCTTCTTAATTAAACCATCGGGGAAAAGATCCGTCCGCTATTATTGCCAATATTTGAGTTGTTAGATACTCGAGTAATAGGGCATTAGTTATGTTATAGGCACAACTTAAAAATGATTTCATACATTAAATACGAGAGTGAATAGCCCCTCGATGCCATCCTTTTTCATCATCGGTCCGGTAACACGTGATTACTATAAATGGGTGACGTTATGCTTGCGTTTTCACAACGTGCTTTTGCGTCGCCCTTTTGTGTAGCAAATGAGCTTCTTTGAACGCGATTTTCATGATTGTCAATCAAAAATTTGGTCGATGTTTCTACACAGACTTTTCAAAACTAAAGGTGAAAGTTTCAACCACAGTAATTTGGTGATTGTGAATTCTCTTTTGTTAAAGTTCCTTCGGCTTTAACGAACACATTCTCATTACGTATCTCGTGCTTTGCACTCGAGTTTATCCCAGAAATTTTATATCATTCCCAGAATTGTACATTATTATTATTTGTAGCTTGCATTGGTATTAAAACAGAAGAAATTTCATTGTCCGATTTAAAAAAATGCGCATTCTTTTAAAAAAATTTGGTTATTAAACAGTTTTTTTCAACTTTTGTCGTTTTTCCATAAACTGAATTTGCTCATTTCCAATGTCTTCTTTATGATTTATACATATATAACTATATATATATATATATTCGGTTCGGTTTTGATTCTTCTAGAATCAAACCGAAGGGCCTATGACAAAGCCACCGAACGCGTCCTCGGGTTGCGAATAGAGGGTCTCTGTACCAAGGGTTTCTGCTGAATATGGTCACAAAAATAACTAGGCAGTCGCGGACAAGTGTCCAGGGGTGGTACCGAAGGAATTAACCCCCAAGCGGAGGTGTGAAAACCGTGCCGAAAGCTGAATGGCACCTGGGTGAGGTGTCTAGAACGCTGACTCTGGGATACCGGGCGACCTCTCAGAGTACGTAGCCTTATCCTTGCATGCGGGGATCTACAAGGATGGACGAACCCCTTTCCCTAGCTTCTCATGGGAACAACAATGACAACACCAAACATAGTTGTAGTAGTGTGGCCCCTGAACGGGCTTACATGGCACGGCTGCATGTTTTGTGGTGCGAGACACACCCGGAGCTATCGAATTTTCGCAGTAACGTCTGCGAAACCATGCTGAACAATTCCGTAAAAGGGGCTATGTAAGCGAAACGTCTACTCTATCACAGCTAGAACAAGCCGGCAACAGAGAAAGAAAGGCGACACTAAGACCAACCGCGGGCAGGCATCCAATAGATGAAGAGCGATGCTTTACGACCCGGAAAAATATCAACACCAAGGTTTCTCTAAAGCCTAAAGATCTGGCTGAAATGGATGACGAGCTTCGTGGACATTTTTCCGGAGAATCCTACCTCTGGGCTATCAATTATTGTGTGTATAATGCAGCGACAGCTTTGGCCGATGCGAACCGTAAAACAAAACCAACGGTTGATCATAAGACCAAAAGACGAATGCATCAACTTGCCATAAAGATAGGCTGGGCAAAACAGTACGCGTCCCGCATTCAGTGTGTGATTGACTACATCACATCTGGCAGGAATTTTAACGCCAAGGTTCGAAAGTTCGCGCGCGAACTCCGGTACCATTATCACACACTTAGCAAGTCAAAGCTGCTGACCATCAGGCAGCATATTGTTGAGAGAATACGGATACTATCTGAGGCTAAGAGAAGTCTAGAGTGGAGGGAGAGGTGGGTCAGAGAAAATCCACAATTTCTCTCTGACCAATCTCGACTCTTCCAAGACCCTCCAGTTACTGTCGAACACCCACCCAAACCAGAGGAGGTCGAAGAATTTTGGAGAGAAGTCCACGAAGTTCAGCATAGACTGGACGAAGACGCGGAAAATATAAATAGCTTCATGGAGTTATGTGTTGCCCTCATACCACCTGATAAAGAATGCCCACCCATCACTACCGAGGAGGTGAAAAAAGTATTAAGAGGGATGAAGAACTATTCCGCACCGGGACCAGATTGTATCAAAACCTTCTGGTGGAAGAAGTTTTCTTCAACCCATCAGCATTTGGCCCGTATTTTCACCTCATATTTGTAGTCGGAAGAGCCGATTCCGGAGTGGTTGGTGGAAGGGCGCACAATACTCCTGCCGAAAATAGGCAACTTAGCTGACCCGAAGAACTACAGGCCAATAACTTGTCTGAACACACTTTATAATATATTCACAGCTATCCTAAATAATAGGATTGTTCGGGCAATTGAACCTGTGTGGCAAGAAATGTATGAACAACGAGGCTCAAAGAAAGGCGTAGCCGGATGTCGGGAGAACCAGCTCATCGATAGATGTGTCTGCAAAGAAACAGCATTCTACGAACGTGACCTATCTATGGCCTGGATTGATTATCGGAAAGCTTTCGATTCGACCTACCATAGACTTATCATCTGTCTTTTGGAAATCTTAAAGGTTCATCCGTAAATAGTTGGGTGCATAGAGAGATTGATGCCGCTTTGGAAAACCAGATTTACTATCTCATCTGGAAAAAATCGTGTGACAACTAACAAGGTCATCTTTCAGAGAGGTGTCTTTCAGGGCGACACCAGGAACCCACTCCACTTTTGCCTTACATTATTGCCACTATCTTTAGCACTTCGCCATTCCGGCGGGTACTTGTGCGGCAAACCTGCAGATCGAAAGTAGAAGGTCACTCATGTATTTTAGATGGACGATCTTAAGATCTATGCTAAAAATAGAGAGAAACTGCATTTAGCTCTGGGGATTGTCAAACGATATACTAAGAAATTGGAATGGAATTTGGGTTAGACAAATGCGCCAAGGTTTATTTGAAGCGAGGAAAACTTAATGGCATCCCTGAAGATCCTGAGCTCGTTGATAGAAGCGCCATACGACACCTTTGCGCTGGAGAGACTTATACATATCTGGGCGTGCGAGGTATCGAGACCTTATAAGGGAGTTGCAACGATTGTACCCGGAATATTCTGTTAAACTAATCGTCCTTATCATCAGCGTTCCTGGAGGTGCCAAGCTCTCACTTGTTAATGGCCTAAAAAGCATCCCTGTGTGTCAACAATATGCTAAAACACTTGTGGGAAAAATGCAGAAGGCGGTTGTCCTTGGGTGCAATTTTTCAGATTAGCACCCGCTCCCGGCGAAATCCTGCGGTTGTCCTTATGGCAAA
>NC_046659.1:37132648-37136129 GCF_010883055.1 Belonocnema kinseyi
TTTTTTTCCATTTTTCTTAACGAACAATTTTTTTTTCAATTGGTTATAAAAACACGTAAACTCAGAAGATGTGGACTGTGACTGCACCATATATCTAGTCAGTAGTGGTGCTGACTGAAAACTGCAAGCCCAATATGAAGTTTAAGACGTATTTCCCATAACAAACAAAAAAGGCTTTTTCGTACATTTATTACCTGACCTCTCTCAGTACCTTAATCAAAAGAATTTAGTATTGAATCTGATTCGAGCACAAAATTCGAAACACATTTGAAATATTTGTTTTAACTCAGCGAAATATATTTGCAAAAATATATTATTTAAAATATAGTTTTCTCTAATGTTTATTTATGATTTTTTAATAACTAAGACTGCGAAACCAAGTTAAAGATTTTAGAAAAAACAAAACTTTCTAACACTTATCTAAAAGAAGAATGTTATAAACAATATTAAATTGTTTCAAAACTATTTTTTTGTTAGCTTTCATTAATTGTTACCTGACTAAGTGAAAGAGACAGTATGGTAAAAATTATCGAAAAAATGCAACAATCAGTCATAAATATACTTGAAGATAACCAGGAACATCAATAATTTGATTAAACAATTATTTTTCTAAATCTTATTAATTATTGAGCCATTTTTAATTAAAAATAAACAAATAGTTTAAAAATTCGCGCGACCCACCTAATTCGAAATGCGCTTGCGCAGATGAATATAATAAATACATACTGTTTAAAAAGTTGGAGTTAAAATCAACTTCGCAGCATACCCTATAAAAGGCCCATCGTTTTGAGTAAATGGTAAGCGGAGTAGAAGTAGATGTATTCTAATGTAACTCTTGGAAAAAAAACTCCCTGACTGCACTATACGAATTTATTCCAATAAACTACATTTTGACTATCAGCAGTTGATTTTAAGGAGTATATATCGCTAGAAAATAGCGATGCTTAAAATGACGGATAGGACCCAATAGACACAGATAAAAAACCGGATAAAGAAGAGAATAGCCCACTTCGGATTTTAGTCCGTCCCTATCTGGATCTCTTTCGGTTCGTAAAATCTTAAGCGGAAAACTAGCGACTCTATCTGGATTTTTATCCGCATGACATATGGAAAATAGCATTTCATCTACCCCTATCCGGGTCTCTGTTGAAATTTAGGTTAGAAGCCTCATTTCTTTTAAGTCCAAAAACCGTTTTCTATCTGGATCTATCTGGCCTTAAATCGATGCATGTCGAATTAAAGAATACAAATAATTGTTCATTAATCCATTTAATTGTTACAAACCAGTGTAGTAAGGATGTTGACAAATAGTTTTATTTATAGTGTAAACTTTTTTCTTTTTGGTAAGCCTACTTTGCGTTAATGCAGGAACGACATTTAATTTTTAGAATAATTTTTTTACATTCTCATAAGAGAAGGTATTAGATTTGTGTAAAATTTGACGCCCCCAGTTTTTGTCAAATTTCTACGTTTTGAGACCCTCTGAATCCGAAAAACAGGTTTTTACGAATGTGTCTGTCAATCTGTATGTCTGTCTGTGAACATGATAACTTTTGAAAAAATTAATCTATCAGATTGCCCTTTGGCACACTTGTTTATTGTCCTAAACTAAAGGTCAAGTTCGTTAGCAGACATTTTGGATAAAAATTCAAAAAGAGGGCACATTTGGAATATTTTTGAGATCACTTTTTTCAAAATTCAAAAATTCTGTGTACAGTTATTCATAGTACTCAAAAAGTCGAACAATTATCGTAATGATATTTTTAAAAAAGTCAAAAATTACCAGAGTTATAGCATTTAAAAAATTCAAAAAAACACACATAAGTGAATATTTTATGCCAAATAACGCGCGATATGAAAAAAAGTCCTGAAAAGAAAAATGTTGCTTTTTGAATGCCATATGAGATTATTGTAACAACTTTTTTAATTTTCTTGAAAAATCAAAATTTCAAATTTTGACAGCATACAAAATAATGAAAAATCCAGAAATTAGATTTTTTGGCCAAACTGTACAAAAAAGAGTTAAAGATAAATACACCAAAATGGTGCATTCGAAAAAGATCTACAAATTTGTTATCGACCACTTTTTGATAGGATGCGTATGTTTGGCCGTCATTAAAAGTAAAAAAAAATGTGCCTGCTACGTGGGCACTTTTCATGTTTTTAATGCTATTTTTTCACGATTTAAACTAAAAGCAGAACTATCAAAAAATTATTCGTGACAAATAAATGATTTTTATATTCTCATCAGAGATATATAAAAATTTAATTTAAAATATAAAATTTGACCTCCCTAGTTTTTGTCAAAAGATCCACGTTTTGAGACCCTCTGAATCCGTAAAGCAGATTTTTACGCATGTGTCTATCTGTATGTCTATCTGTCTGTCGTTATATCTGTCTTTATGTCTCTCTGTTTGTCTGTGAGCACGATAACTTTTGAAAAAATGAATCTATTAGAATGGCTTTTGGTACACTCTTTTAGTGTCCTAAGCTAAATGCCAAGATCGTTAGTTAGACATTTTGGATAGAAATACTAAAACTGAGCCCATTTTTAATATTTTTAAGTACACATTTTTTCAGGATTCAAAAATTCTATGTACAGTTGTTCATAGTATTTGAAAAGAAAAATGCTACTTCTCGATAGCCCCACAAGATTATCATATTAACTTTTTGAATTTTTTCGAAAAATTCAAATTTTGACTGCACGAAAAATAATGAAAAATCAAACATTGCATTTTTCGGACAATCTATGCAAGATAGAAAAAAATGATAAGACATCGAACGTAGAGCAAAAAAATTTTATAAATGTTTTTTTTTACATTCTCATCAGAGAAGGTATTAGACATGTGTAAAATTTAACAATTCGCCCCTCCCTAGGTTTTGTCAAATGTCCACGTTTTGAGACCCCCGGAATCGGAAAAACAGGTTTTTACGAATGTGTCTGTATGTCGGTATGTCTGTCTGTCTATGACCACGTAACTTTTGAAAAAATTAATCTATGCTATTGCCCTCTCGTACACTCTTTTAGTGTGATAAACTAAAGGTCAAGTTCATTAGCCAGCCATTTCGGATACAAATTCAAAAAGTAAGCGCCTTTTGAATATTTTTGAGACCATTTTTTCAAAATTCAAGAATTCTCTGTACGGTTGTTCTTAGTATTTAAAAATCCGAACAATTTATCTTATGACTTTTTTCATAAAATTAAAAACTATGAGAGTTATAGTATTTACAAAATTCCAAAAAACACACCAGAATGAAACTTTTAAGCCAATTAACGGACGAAATGAAAAAACGGCAAGAAAAGAAAAGGTTTGATATCTAAATGCCCTAGAAGGTTATCATAACAAATTTTTGAATCTTCTTGATAAATAAAAAAATAATTTTTGACAGCATAAAAAATAATGGAAAATCCAAAAATTACATTTTTTCATGCAACATTTTCATAGTATTTTAAATATTCTCAAATATAAAAATGCATTGA
>NC_046659.1:37136229-37158834 GCF_010883055.1 Belonocnema kinseyi
ACAACCGCCTTCTGCATTTTTCCCGCAAGTGTTCTAGCATATTGTTGGCACGCAGGGATGCTTTTTAGGCTATTAGCAAGTGAAAGCTTGGCACCTCCAAGATATATTTCTGTCCTATCGACATTCTTCCTCGCCCTACTAGGACATCGAATAATCGCTTTCTTATGCTCCGTAAAATATGACGGTAAAACAGTAGAGAGATTTTCTGAGATTAGAAAAGTTTGAAATGTTTCACTCAATTTTTTTAGATCTGAAGCTTATACCAAAGAAATTTTTTTTAATTTTTAAAGTGTAAAAAAAATGTTCGCTCAAATTGAAAATAACAATAAGTGAAGAAACTCAGTTGGCACAAAATTTGTCGACGTCTTTACAACATCCTTGCGACATCTTTACGACAACTTCACGATTTCCTATGTCCATCTTCTTAAGGTGTCTTTCCGATATCGTAAAAACGTCATATAATCTAACGATGTCTTTGCGATATCGTAAAGACACCATAACGACACGGACATTGGATGTCGTAAAATTGTCGTAAAGATGTCGTAACATTGTGGTAAAAGACGTTGCAAAATTTTGTGCCCACTGGGTAAATATATTTCTGGATCAGAAGAAAATTTAGCGAGAATTTTTTTCATTAGAGACACGTGTTTTTACATTAATTTCTCTATACAATTTTTGTATAATCATTTTTATTTGAAATTCAAACAAAATGTTTTTAACACATTGAATATTAACCAAAAATTTATTTCATTAAAATATTTTATTATCGTATTTTTAGTAAATAAATAATATTGATAAAGAAACAATTTTATTTCGGGTCCCTATAAAAGTACGGAAAATTCGCTGTAACTATAATTTCGACACCTGGATCTTATCGATTTTTTTAGAATTATTAAAAAAAAATTGTAGGAAAATTTTTGAAATCACAACTTACAAAGATAATCGCAATGAAAAATCTACAAATTCGTTGTACATCCAATTTTTATTCTTGGGTCTGTGCAATTTGTTGCTAATGCATTTCAGTCACTGGCAAAGTCATTTTCAGAATACCGGGATATTGTTTGACTTTTCACATTTTTTGTATAAGTTATACGTTAGGTCAAAAATAACATATTCTGTTATTCGAAATTACTGCAACGCGAAAAACCAAAAAGTTTACATTTAAACCTTGAAAACACCAAAAAAATACACCATCTTACATGCTCATTGCAAGTCAGCGCGTCGCTTTCTTACTCTTAATCAGTTCTATTGAAAGTCGATTATCTGCTTCTCCATTAATAAGCGTTAAATAGAGAAAAATTCATATTTGCAGATTTCAGCGTAAAAGTGAAGAATATTCTTTTCTTTTATATGCGCGATTTTTCCATCTGTTTAAAATTTCATCATAAGAATAGGATATCTCACAAAATAATTCATTTCTATTTCCATAGAGGCTTCTGCATCCCTTCATGTGGAATATAAGTTTTTGATATTTTACTTCTGACCAATTCAAGTCTGTCTACCTAGAGTTCAAATTATTGGAATATATTTCTGTAATGTGTTTTTTTTTATGTTTGAAAAAATGATTAAAATATAAATTTAAATATTTTCCGAATTTATAAGTTATAAAAGGATGTTTTAATTTTAATATAAGTTAAATAAATACTTCCCTTAAATATTACTAAGTCGAATGAGAAGAATATAGGATTTGTTTTTTTTTTCTGTTTCCGTTAGGGTATTTATATACGAAGGAAAAATCGTGTATTCATAGGATCTTAATTCTACTGAATTCAATGCTTATTACTGAATTCAGCTTTCTTTTTTAAATACACCTTGAATTCAACGAATTTAAAATTAAATGCTTTCAGCTGCATTTAGATTGAAGTATACAAATTCTTTTTGTTTGGAATATAAATGAATTAAAACGTTTTATTTATTTTTCACAATTGTAATTTATAACTTCTTTTGATATTTTTTAGAACACTTTTGGTGATGATTTCTTAATAGAAGAATAATTGCTATTTAGTCTACAGAACAGCAATTTCAAAAATATTTAAAACCTTAAGAGCCCTGGAAATCGAGGAAAAATCGTAGAAATAAGATACAAGGTAGACGATGATGTCGATTTTAATCGACAGTAATGTGTTCTACTATTCAGCGAAGCAGGGAAGCAAGTTAGTGCAGGGCAGGTATAGCGTGGGTACCAGGGATTATCAGAAAGGTACGGTATGTACGTATATGGAGTAAGAAGGAAGGATGGATAGGTGCGAGGAGCAAGTGAACAAAGGAATACACGGCTCACAGCGGCCCTGTCCAGTTCTGCGGTGCAGGACATTGGGCTGCCTGGGTCTACGAGCGGGCGGTGAGCTAGGCGTCTAACTGCGGTTGAAGCGGTTGAAGTCGACTCGATAGACCGGACTTTTAGGAGAGAAAGAAGACTCACGTTATCTTTCCTATCCACTTACCACTACATTCTCACGGAAGGAGATGGGTCGTAGACGCGGCTCACAGACGGGGTATAGATGAGACGTGTAGATGGTATGGCGAGTGGTGGAAGATTTTTCACAGAATCTCGAGCTCTCGAGCCATAGCCCTATTACTCGGGTACCCAACCACTCCATTATTAGCAATAATAACATTCGGGTATTTTTTCGGATCGTTTAATTAAAAAGAGCAGTTCAAGAGCTATCGAAATGTGTAAAAACCTTGATTTTGATTTTTTTAGAGTAAGCCCTCTTTCTTCAGTGCACGTCACACACACACACACACATATATCGTCGGGATTTCGTAATCGATATGGATAAGATTTGATGCATCTTGCATTCGGTCCTCTTCGTCACTCCTTTTTTACGTGACGCTTGCGTGGTTGGATATGTCGCGGTCTGTTACCACCGCTGGTCTCAGAACTGCGACTTTCTTTTCGAGACCTTCTGACAAATGGTTTAAAATAGTTTGCAAATATTTTGTCACGAACGAATGGTTGTCATAAACTCAGAAAGCTTCGAAAAAATGGTCAGCATTTACTTCATTGTTAATCATTAAAAAAAAATCCTAACTTTTCTATTTTTGAAATAACTTATTTCTAATTTACAGGTAACCTCATCAGTGCAGAAAGAGTTACCAGGAAGACAGAGTATTCACGGTTTTCAAGCCAAGCTCCGAAGTCAAGCTGGTAAACTGCGATCCCAGTTTAGAGGTATTCAAAAGCCTACCGTCACAATGCCTGCGTATCGCAGGTCTGAGAAGAAGAAATCGGCATCTACCACTGCGAATGAAAAAGTGAAGTTGGAAAAGCCAAAGAGTGAAAAATCTAAGAATGAAAAAGCAAGCAAAATGGAACGTTTTAAAATGGCTCTACCTGAGCGGCCTCGATTCTCATTCCCAGATACATCAAAACTGGGTTTGCCAAGCCGACCCAAATTTAACCTCAAACGTCCTAATATTAACTTTCCAAGTGCCTTCGATCGCTCTCAGACGGGCACGGCTTCCTCACGAGAGCAGACCAGACAACCATCAAAGCATTCTACATACGGCTCAGGCAAAAACATCTTTGATTTTTCCACGTATCCACGACTTTTCGATAGGAAAGCAAAGAACAAAGCTGAATATGCAACTTCTTCGCCCAAAGTATCACGTGCTCAATCTGCGGAGAGTGCGACTTTTCCACGTACCAAGAAATCCCTCAGAGCCAGATGGACTCAACGGTTCGCAGACACGAAACCTTTGAATAACAAACAAGAAGAGCAAAATGTTGCAGTTGAAAGATCTCGTCCGTGGAGGCATCCTTCCTTTGAGGAGCCTCGATTGGCTTTCAAAATACAGGCTTCAGAATCTTTAAAAGAGTCTGAAAAGTTACCCTGGGAAACATTTGAACAAAAAACAGTTGATCATCAAGAAGAAATACAGTACGCTGATTACGAAGAGGATTCTCAAGAACATTCGGATCAGAGAGTATTAGGATCTAATGATAGGACTAAAGTAGAAGAACCTTTTGAACAAAGATTGTACAGTGATCGAACAGTAGATCGAGAAATTAAGCACCCTGAAAGATTCAACAAATCAGAAGATGAAGTTGAAATGGAAGAGGTAGAGGTCCTAAAATTCAAGCGAGTGGAATCTTTTGAAAATGCTAGTCAAGACGACTACGAAAGTTGCTTTCATCCAGTGGATCCGAGAAAATTTAGAAAAATCTCCTCTGAAGAACGTTCTTCAGTTCGATCCGATGGCGAGCAACAACAATCCAGTGGAAGTTCTTTTGAACGACGTCGATGTGGTGTTATCGAAAAAATAGATTCCGATGAGCTTTTCCTACGTGAAAAAGGTATCAGTCAAGACGATATGAGTGTTGGCAGATACATCGCAAGTGAAATTTACGACGCACTCAAAGCGACACCTGGAAATGCTCTTACAGATATCGATATTATTCCAATGCCTCCTCTGCGACCTAATCGCACAAGATATTTTAGAAATAGAAAGGAGAACTTTTCGGAATCTTATAATGATTTGCCACCTGCAAGACTAGAGCGAGAAAAAAATTTATGTCGTAGTGAGGAGTCGTTTAGTAACCTAGACCAAACAGGTAGCTCTTCAAGTGCAGTTCACAGAGTAGTGTATCGAGCAGATAGCCTATCACGTGAACGATCGCCAGCAGAACCATTAGATAATATCATAATTGTGAAGCCTGCTCGCAGAAAATCCAGGTCTTCCCTACACAGTCACTCTCAAGTCACTACGAAGTCTTCGGTGAAGATTGAACCTCGTATTTCCAGTGAAATAATTCCGCCAGCCGTCCCGAATCGAAGGAAACGGATTCTGCGACAAGTAGAAAATGAGATCAAACAAATTCAAAATGGAAATGTCCAACATCAGAAAAGAGAGATACAATTTGCCTGCAACGGACATGGTGAATGGAACAAGTTTGAAAACTCATTGCGTCAAGAGCATCCAAGAACACCTTCTCCAACGTTACAAGTAGCACCAGCATCAGTTGATCACAAAATTATGAATAACCTATTCATGAGACTGAAACAAGAATTCGCTGAACGTTCACCAGTTCCTCCCAAAAGAAGTTCACGTTCTAGAACTGCTTCCTTCATTCAAGACGAAGACCGCACATCACATGGTGCAGAATCTCTTCCAGAAATAGGATATATCGAGGACGATATTAACAAAGATTATTCTCGAGAGCAACTTCCGGGTTATGCAGTTATAGAAAAACGCGAGAAACCACCAAGACCGTCTCCACCTAGACGACATCGTCATAAGTTCGCCACGACTCCAAGGCCCATGGCACCGAAGCGACCACAAAGAGCATACAGTACTCTGCGTCCGGTAGGAAGAATATCTCCAGCCGTTACGCAGATAATTCGATCGTCAGAGGACGTGAGGCAATATATTGAGGATGATTCTGATGGGGAACATAAGGATTTGAGAAGTGGAGAAGTCCTCAGCAGAATGCAAGGTCGGCCTTTGCCCGCTCCACCCAGACCACCTAGATTACACAGAACAGTCAAGAACAGCGCAGGCTATTATGAACCTGAAGCTGTACACTCGATGACTGACGTAGTTGCATCTACTCAGACTGATCCCTTGCCTGAGGATCATGTCATAGAAGAGGAAATTACCCAAGCCAAACTCATCATGGCACCATCCAGGTCAGGATCACAGGTTCTCATCTCAACTGAGCGAATATCCACACCAACACGTTCTCATGCACCTCCCATTCCTCATCCACCGATAATGCAACATTCAGAAGACCGAAGAGTTTCGGAAGAAAGACGAGGTTCAAATAGAGTTGAGGAGGAATGGATCGAAGATCGTCCAGTTCCGTCTAACAGGGTAGAGGACGAAATTCAGCAAGACCTAGCTGATATTTTACGAGCAGCTTTACATTCGGATGAACCACTAAGGATCAACAGCTTAGAAGTGGGAGACTTGCGAGTTGATCGATTCAGCGTTTCTCAGCTACAAGCTTACAACATAACGGCTTCTGAAATCGATGCAATTGTAGTATCTGCTTCTGAAATGACAGGAAAAGCCAGTATAGCTGATAGTGGGATAAGTCCCGCGTTACTACAGGAATTAATAGCCATAAAGCGTCATCTGGTAAACAAGTCCCTAATTCAAGAAGAACCACCTTCTAGAATAGAGTCTGCTACCATGAATACCATGACTACCATGGCTAGTAGTGATGAAAAGATAGAAGATATCTTGCAAGCCGTTAGAACGCAAGATTCAATCCGAAGAAGTTCTACGCGAGACGTTGGATCTTTACTAGGAAATGAATCGGGTAGGCTAGATGTAGAAAAATTGGATTCAGTGAAAAAAAAAGCAAAGCGAGTAACAGAAAGCCGGATGCAGCCTTCCTCAGAATCAGAAACCTTACGAGGTCAGGTTTTAAAGGGGGACAAACTGAAATCTGGTGCGGAAGTCAAGTCTGAGATAGGAAGCAACTCCCTTCCATCTAAATCAACATCACGTGAATCTTCTATAGATAAGCATGAAAGACTTTACGAGAGATCAAGAAGTAGATCTAAATCATCATCGCCATCAAGTGGATTCCAACCAGTTAGACAAACTGCATCCACGATAAAATCTCTTCCGCCAGTAATTTCAGTAACACCAGACACAATGGATACACCTGTCTGTCACACAATATCCTCTGAGTCAAGACCACAACGTGCAATTATGTCATACTGTGAGAAGAAAACAGAGAAATCCCATGAAGAAATTACCCAGACTTCACAAGATACCTTACTTCGCGATTTCACTCAGTGCATAACTTTACAAACGTCACAAATACCAGATAAATTCTTTTCCCCAGCTTCGCCTACCACTCAAAAAGTCGAAACAGAACCAAATATAACAGAAACTACGCAACAATTGTTAAAGGCTCTCCGTATTATTGGAATCAGAAAGATGAGACAATTTGTTAATTATATAGCATCACGGGTGGGCAGAGAAGAATCCAGTGATAAAATTAAAGATGTAGAACTGATATTATGTGCTTTGTTACTAATCGTTGCTGGTTTGATAATCATGATTTTCGCAACTCCATGCACCGTGGCCCATCATCACCATTGGGATTATTTCAATCCTCCTCAATAATCAAAACGTCAAAATTTACATCGACCAATTCCTATGTGCCAATGCCGTATTGACTTTCATTGCCGTTATTCTTTTCTAAAATTTATTATGTGGTTTTTTATAATGAGGATAGATCTCTATAATAGTCACTATTATACTATACGATCTACAAAAAAAGTTTTAAGCTAAAACCTTGATAAACCATTTAGAAAATATACACTTTATGATGTTGTGGAATTGACAAGTCTAGCGGACAAGCAATGAATACTACTATAAAACTCACATAAGTCAATCAATTTCAACTATTTTAGGTACAAAAATACTAATCTGAAAATTATTATACTATGCACGAATGGCCTTCAGTATTTTGTTATGATTTGTTTCTATTGTGATAACAGTGAATTGCAATCATACATTCGATACGACTTTTTCAGGCTATGCTTTGTTTCAACAAATTTTATAGCCTAAGAATCTACTTCAAAAATAAAATATATTGAAATTCCCGAGTGTTTTGAAATTATATCCTTCAGAAGAATTTTAAGATTGTAGTTCCATACAAACTAAGCTGCATATTTATGTTCAACATTTTTAAATTAATTTTTAATTTTTTAAGAGAAAGAAAGTAGTGCTGTAAAAGATGTTTTTCTTGAACTCATTAAATGAAATTCTAGGTACTCGTGATCTTGGGGAAAGAATAATTTTACCTAGCGACATAAATTCCTAGGTTGAGGTGCAACTACAGGTTCACTGTACACGGTTTTCCATACTCAAGTATCCGGACTTATATGGCTGTGTTAAAATTTAAAAGATTTAAATTCTTTTTCCAAAAATCAGTTGAAGTTTTAGTTTTTTAGTTACAAAATATTCAAGCTGGACCAATCATGAGCACGGTACAAACAGCCGTACGTGTCTGAACGGGATTCCAACGTAGGATAGTGGCTTTGTTCTCCTGTCGTTAACGCCATCTCGACGCTCTCTTCAATAAAACTGTGTTCGATTTCTGCTTATTTATAGAAGTATGTTTATACCGCGCTCCTGTTTGGAAAAGGAACTTTTAATTTATTTTTTTCATTTTTATACAACCATATAAGTCCAGTCACTTGAGTCTAGGACACCCTGTAGAATCAAGAAATCGAAGATTCAGAATAGCGACAATCCGATTCAGATATACAAGATTGTGAATATCCCAAACTTCAGCTACTCAAAATCGTTTTTAAATCTCGCCGGAAATCTCAGAAGTCGGTCAAATCTTGTAATTAAAACGAACTTCATAGTTTGAAACATGAGTCTAGGTCAAGGATCGAGGCGAGGAAGAGTTAGGACGTCAGAGCAGAAGTTAGTTAAAATAAAGAATTTGGAGAAGCCATACGTAAAAATAAAATATGGTGATGAGTTAAGAGACATCATAGAGAAGACTGGGATATGGAATTAGAAAATAAAAATATTAAGAGCGCATGGATAATATTATGGCATACCATCTTCAAGAGAGTATCTAAAGTGCGTAGTACTGCGGTTGCAGGAAAAATGATTGGAGATGCCTGGTCCAATGTTTGAATCCATATGGCTGTTACAGAAAAGAAGATCGCATATACGAAAAAGTGAATATTAAAGGTCTTAAAAATAAGGAGAGGAGTAAGATAAAAAATGATTATTGGAATAAGAGAAGAAAATCAAAGTTAGGAGTATGCAAGAGCTCATCCCATGCGAGTGGAGCTATTTGAGAGGTAGGTAAACCTGGACTACCACTTTGCCCAAATAACGTATGACCTAACCCATAATTAAGAGCTCATTTAAGGCTCAATTAATAACAGAAAATTAAATGTTGTGCTTTGAATTTTTTTCAAAAGAATGTATGGTACTGTCAGCTTTACGTAATGCTAGCAGTACTATGGTAGAAATATTGGTTATATCAATTTTTTTCTTTCACATCAATTGAGTACTCATTTGAGGCTCTTGCATGACCTCAGGCGCAATTTTTCAAAAAATCCCCAAAGTCATCATACAGATTCATCCCTTAACAAATAAAACTACCCCTTGCCCAAAAGTGCTGATAAAGTGGACAAAATATGCACTAATCATAAAAGTGAGTACATCAGAATTAAAGGCTCATGTTTGGCTCTCCAGGGTCCCAAAAAACAATTCTCCAAAAACAATTTTCTAAAATCATCTTTTAACATTGGAAAACTTCCTCTTATCCAAATGTGCCGATAAAGTGCAAGAAACAGTTTTTGATTAATTTGGACTATTTTCGAGGCATCTGAAAACATCAAACCTTTTTCCAAAAATCACCTTTAATATTCAAAAACTACTCCGTAAGGTAATGCGACATTGAACTAAGAATGAAGTATATCAGCAGTGTTTGTTTTTCTCGTACCGTTCCCAATCATTGTGTGCCCAACACCTGAATTTTGGGCTCAGTTCATACCCGACAGCCAACTTTGGGCTCTGCATTTTGAAAAAAACATGGTACAGTCAGTTTTACGTAACTCTATCAGTACCATGTTAGAAATATTTTTATATCATTTTTTTCTTTAACAGGATTTAAGAGCTCATTTAAGGCTCTTGCATGATCCTCTGCGCAATTTAAAAAAAACCCCTATCACAAAAAAATTACTCCAAAAAATAAAAATACACTAATTTTTTGAGATTTCGTTTTACTGGTTTAAAATACAATATAACGAGAAAGAATAGAAGTAACTCACCAATGCACAAATGCTCATTAACGAATTTGAAAGAGATGTGGAAGGTATGAGAGAATTTTTCGACATTGGTGATATTTTTATAGAGGACCGTGGATATAGAGATGCCCAACCACTTTTAGAACGCTTAGGAATTGTGTCCATGATACCACCATTTCTCCAACAAGGACAGAGTCAATTGGCAACGGAAGAAGCAAACAAAGCTCGGCTAATAACGAAATCTAGATGGATAGTGGAATCCAGAAATGGCCACATAAAGTCCATTTTTAAGTTCTTCGAGAAAACCATTCCGATGGCTCATGTACACAATCTAAGGGACTTCTTTCGTATTGCTAGTGCCATAATTAATCGATACCATCCTGTTATCGAGATGCAAGGCGCTACAGCAGAGCTTGTAAGAGAATATATAGCGAGAGCTCGTGAGCCAAATATTATGCAAGCGCGCGTAGAAGTGGACAATATGCGCTACGAAAATACAAATTGGAATCGCCTTCATGAACTTTAAGTACCACAATTTCCTCGCCTTACATTGGAAGAAATACGCGACATAACAATTGGCGTGTATCAAGTAGAACTTGCCCCATCTTACGTTCAAGACAAGCTGCAACGAGAAGAAGATGAGGAGTTTCAACTAGATACGCGTCTTAATGAAGCTGGTTTGATCAAAGTACGAGTATTTTCTCGTTTCCGAAATGCGACAAGGTACCAGCTGTGGATAGCGTTCAATGAGATCGATGACATAGGACCAGACAATAACGAAACGCTTCTCGGTTATTACTGCACATGTAAGTCAGGAGCTAAAACTCTTGGCACTTGCGCACATATTGCAAGCGTTTTATGGTTCCTGGGTTATGCACGTCACCAGCAACACGTAAAGTATCGTCAAACTTCCTTGCTACAAAAGGATTTTAGACGCTGCTAATAGAGGTGAACAGTCGAACCCGAATCAAAAGCCAGAAATAGTTTAATATTTCGCAAAAGCTACTGGGATTGGTTCTATTCGCTGATCATGGGTGCTTAGCGTTCGGCCCTCTTGCGAAGGGTACACTGTTATTATCGGAATGTGCACACTAGTTACTAATGTTACTTTGGGTACCATTTCTGCCTTAAAAGAAGTGATTAATTAGTCAAGTTAAAATCTTGGGCGCTTAGCGTTTGATCGTATTGAGAAGTGCGCTATATGAGTCAACTCTGTAGGCGAAAATATGACAGACCACGATCTGAACCGTGATTTCTATGTTGACATCGCTTTTGTAACTAAATCTATTGTAATTCGTTTTATTCACTGATCATGAGCGCTTAGCGTTCGGCACTCTTCAGAACAGTACAATGTAATTATCGGAATGTACGCACTAAATACTAATGTTACTTTGGGTATCATTTCTGCCTTTAAAAAAGTGATGAATTAGTCAAGTTAAAATCTTGGGCGCTTAGCGTTTGATCGTTTTGAGAAGTGCGCTATATGAGTCAACGGTGTAGGCGGAAATATGACAGACCAAGATCTGAACCGTGATTTCTATGTTGACATCGCTTTTGTAACTAAATCTATTTTAATTCGTTCAATTCACTGATCATGAGCGCTTAGCGTTCGGCACTCTTGAGAGCAGTACAATGTAATTATCGGAATGCACGTACTAAATACTAATGTTACTTTCGGTACCATTTCTGCCTTTAAAAAAGTGATGAATTAGTCAAGTTAAAATCTTGGGCGCTTAGCGTTTGATCGTTTTGAGAAGTGCGCTATATGAGTCAACGGTGTAGGCGGAAATATGACAGACCAAGATCTGAACCGTGATTTCTATGTTGACATCGCTTTTATAACAAAATCTGTTGTAATTCGTTTTATTCACTGATCTTGAGCGCTTAGCGCCGCATAGCGCTAAAACTGTCCATTTTTTGGATTTTTTTCACGGATATTTCATCCGGCACTTATAACCTGAAAAATTACAAAGTTTCAGCTAAATCCATCGAAAGTCATTTTCTCATACATTTAGTGCGGGGTCCTTTTATTTGTTTAAATAATTGGAAATAAATGAATTGATATTAACAAATATTCCACTAGACCAATAGGAGTAATTTTTAGGAAAATAAAGAATTTTCCAAAAAACTTATTTAAACAAATTCCATTTGTTTCAACAATTAAAAATTCATGAACTAATGTTATTAAATATTCCACTACACTAGTAGTAATAACTTTAAGGAGGGCTTCCGTTTCCGGTACCGATCGCGAATGAACTCATTTTTGTCAAGTGATGTATTTTTGGCTTTGGTGAAGGGAATAAGGGTGATTGGATGCAGAAAAGGCATAGAGTGCGGAAATCAAGTGTAAAGGATGAAGGATGAGTGAAGGCGAAGGTGCGAAGGGTGAAAGTGAGTAGTTTGAAGTGAAAATTTGAAGCGTGTGCAATTTCTGAGGTTAGGAGTAGGAAAATAGTTGCTTGGTCAGAGGGGCAAAAGGTAGGTTATAAAGGCGGAAAACATCACGGAGCTTTGAGTAAGGTAGGATGCCGACGACGCGAAGTCCATAATCTGGCACCAGAGGGCAACAGTTACTGGGCGATCGCACAGAGCAGAAAACCCTAGTGGCAGTAACAGTTGACGTTGCTGAAAACTTTCGCAGTGGGGGGAAGGGTGAAGTTGATTGCAAAGACAGCAGCGGTGATAAAAGTATCGAGAAGTCGATCAGGGAGTGGAGGGTAGCGGACTCAGGTACGGGCAAGCAATGCGGAGGACCTTCTAATTTACAGCGCCTCAACAAGCTAGGAAACGCGGGTTCGAACAGAAGTCTGGACGAATGGCAAAAAAAGCAAGCGTGACTAGCAGTGAAAGGGAGGAAAAAAGAAAAAGAGAGGCAGGGGACGATGAGGTAGAAACGGACAAGGATAACAGGAGAGTTAGGATTAAACGGGAAGTACTAGAGAGAGATACGTGGATGTTTGAAAATATGGAAGCTATCATAAAGGGGTAGAAAGGGCAAAAAGGAAAAATAACTTGGTAATGAAGGGATTAAAAGTGGAGAGCGAAACGGGAGTAGTGGAAATAAGAAATCTTTTGAGAGAAATTAGAGTGCAGGTAAGAATAAAAGGAGTCAAGAGAATAAGAGGTACGAAGGGAGGAAAAGAAGGAATGTTTCTAGTAAACGTGGGGAGTGAGGAGGAGAAAAAAAATGATGGTGGGAAAAAAATTATTGAGAGGAAGAAGGGAAAGAATTGAAGAAGATCTGATATGAAGGGAGAGAAAAAGAAGATGGCAAATAGAGCTGATGGCTTGGGTAGAGAGGAAAAAGGGGCATATGGTGTGGATAGGGGGCGACAGATTATGGATAAATGGGGAGGAATGGTGCTGGGACGAAAAATTAGAAGAATTAAGGAAAAAAAGAAAAAGTCTTGATAAAGTTAGGGGGAAGGGAGACAAAAAAGAATCTAGAAATAAATCAGAGGGGTTTTCAAACGGCAAAGGGGAAATAAGGTGAAGAGGAAAGAAGAGGCAAGGGAAGAGAGAAACGTGAAAATAGCTTTCTGGAATGTTTCAGGTTTGGAGAACAAGAATAAAGGATTTTGGGAGGAGTAAGAGAAGTGGGATGTGATTATGATGAGTAAAACTGGGACAGATGAAAAGGACTAGAAGTGGATAAGAAAGCTGTTATCGAAAGGTTATGTGTGGACATTGAAAGAAGCAAGAAAAGAACACGTTAAAGGGAGAGGGATGGGCGGCATGGTGGCAGGGTGAAAAAATAATTAGCCTGTATTTATTATTATATTACTATATATAGTATATATATAGTATATATTACTATATATAGTATATATATAGTATATATTACTATATATAGTATATTATTATTATATTTATTATTAGCCTGTAATTTACCTGTAATTAGCCAAACATAGAGAGACGGACAGGGAGGGAAGGAAATTACTAGACATGATAGGAGAAACCGGATGGTTTATATGGTTATATGGTTATATGGTTTACAAAATGAGATAGGGTCCGAGCACTTTCCGGTCAGAGCTACACTAGAAAGAGACGTTAGTAAGTGCGGCAGAGGGAGAGAGAAAATAGGACGCGAAAGATTCACGAAAATGGCAGTCTGGGGGGTAGATAAATTAAAAGAGATTAAAAAAAATGGAAAAGGAGAAGATTGGGTATGAAAAAGAGGAGGGAATAAACTCTTCAATTGAAAGGTTGAAGGGGTCAATTGAGAAGGTAAAGGATGAGCTAGATACTAATGAAGGAAGAGTAGGGGGGGAAAGAGGCTGGTGGGACGAGTAATGAAAGAGTGTGTAAAAAAATAAAGAAAAGGGGAAATGGAGAAGGAGGAGTAAAACAGGAAAAAAAGAGAACATGAGAAGATGCTGGAAATAATAAGACAAAGGAGAAAGAAAGAATATAAAGCAGAAGTAGAAAAAGCGATCTAAGAAGGTAGGGTGTGGGATTTAATAAATAGGGATAAAGGGGACAGGAAGGACGTTTACGAAGAAATAGAAATGGAGGAATATGCGAATTATTTTAAGGGTCTATTAGGGGGAGACCAAAGTAAGATCAAATGGGATAAGTGTAGGGTAGTCCAAGGAGAAATAGAGGAAAGGAACGAGATAACAAGAGAAGAAGTGGATGAGGAAATAAATAGTTTAAAAAGAAACAAGGTGACAGATGAAGAATGGATGGAGAACAAAGCGATAAAGTATGGAGGAGAAGAGTTTAGGGATGAGATGTGGAAGATCTGCAAAAAGGTCTGGAAAGAGGAAGGTTGGCCGGAAGAGTGAACGACGAGACTGGTGGTATCGCTTGGCAAGAAAGGGGAAGGAAAAAAGGTAGAGGAATACAGAAGTCTAAGGCAAGGGTGCCCGTTGAGTCCGCTGCTATTTAAAAGCCTGCTGGCAGATTTAGCGGAGAGGGTAAAGGAGAAAGGGAAAAGAGGAACTGTTTTGGGTAATAGCAAACTATACTCTCTAGCATACGCGGACGATTTATAATACGTAGATAATACGAAGGTTATGTACTACAGAAATAGAAATAGCAAAATAAATTACGTTTGGAAGATGAACGGACAAAAAGTGGAAATTGTGGAGGAGTTCTGTTACCTAGGTTTTTTATTTAAGGTAGAAGGGGGAAACGAGCTGCAGGTGAGGAAAAGAATTGAATGTGCGGGTAAAGTGATGAGCCAAGTATGGGGTATTGGAAATAGAAGGTTCAAGAACGATTGGAGAATGAGGGTCTGGTTCTTTGATGCGTTGGTTTAAGCGGTGTTGTGTTATGGTATGGAGATCTGGGGATGAAAGGAACATAGGAAAGTAGAGAGCGTGCATGAGCGATTTCTGAGGTGGGTAATAGGGGTTACCTGGAGTTACCCAGGATATATGTTAAGAGAAGAGTTAGGAAGAGAAAATATGGTTACTAGAGAAATGAAGAGAGTCTGGAGGTTTAAAGAGAAGCTAAAAAGGGGAGAGGGAAGCAGAATAACACAAGCATGTTTGGGCGAAATTTGGAACATTGAAGCGAGAAGTAATTTGGGAAATTCAAAACGGGAGGAAGAAAGGAGAAAAATGAGAAGGGTTTGCAATATACGAGAAGGGGTTATGGAGTGGTAGGACATAGAGTTTGAGCTCCTAGTTGAACCAGAAGAAGAGAGATGGATAAAGATTATAGATTCGAGGCACAATAGATGGTATATGATGGTTAAAGTGTTGACGGAACCAGAATATCTGCAAAAATTAAAAAAGGAAGAAAAATGGAGTAGGGTTGTAGGGTTCAGAATTGGAGAAGGAGTGAGAGCATGCAGATATTGGATGGATGAAGAGGAGAATTTATGCAGAGTGTGTGGATACGAAATGGAGTCATGGGCACATGCATTAGAGAGATGTACAGGAGAGGAAGAGGGTCAGTTGAGTGTGGATGAGTGTGTAAGATGGATCTTGGATGGTAGTGGACAGGGAGTGATGTGGATGAAGAAATTGAAAGAAGTAATGCAAAGCAAGGGAGTAGGGCGGAGCCAAACAAGTGATCCTGAAAAAGGATAGTAAAAAGCGAAAATTCTTTTCAATATCGTGGAAAATGCATTTTTTATGGTAATAGGAAATGGAAGCCCTGGAAGCTCGATCATTTTAAGAATTAATTTTACTACTAATACTATTGTTTATCCTACGTAATGCGAAAGAGTAGAATATAAGTAGTAGTTAAGTTAGACTAAAGATGGAATTGTAAATATATGTATAGGAAGCGGAGATCCTCAAACCTTAAAAGGGAGAGATTAAATACAGACATACAAACATAATAATTTTAAGGAAAAAAAACAAATGTTCGCAAAAAAAGTTATTTCAACAAATTCCGTTTTTAATTAAAAATTAATTAATTACTGGAGGTGTGTTAGGTGTGTCAAACCCATATGTCTAATACATGAAATTCTTCGATGGATAATTCTCAACAGGCCACAATACTTTCCCGTTACATTTTTTCAAATCGTGAAACATTATTCCAAAAACTCAAAAATTAATTTTCCCCCGTGCATTTTACATGGAATACTTCAAGTCAAAACCGGCACCTTTTAAAATAGGAAAAAAAATTACGGAATATCTTTTTTCGGATTTGGAATGAAATTGGCGGGATCGTTGCCCCCTAAAGAAAGAACTGTTTTTGAGCCACCCTAATGTACATAGTACTGCTAGCTTCACGTAAAGCCAGCAGTACCATGTACTTTTAAAAAAAATCAGAGCCAAAATTAGGCTTTTGAGTATTAAATGAGCCTTAAATTAGGCCTTGATTAAGAAGCCAGTGGGGACAAAATTTGGTAACGTCTTTACGACATCGTTGCGACATCTTTATGACAACTTTACGCTATTCTATGTCCATTTCGTTAAGGTGTCTTTAGGATATATAAAAACGTCGTATGATCTGACGATGTCTGTACGATATCCTAAAGACACCGTAACGACCCGCACATAGGATGTCGTGATATTGTCGTAAAGATGTAACGATGTCGCAAATACGTCGACAACTGAAAAGTTCTCTTTCAACCAAGAAAGGTGACTTTTCTAACAGAAATGATGAATTTTCTAATCAAAATAATAAAATTTATGAATAATAATGAATAATGAAAACAATTAAATTTGAAATAAAATAATGTACATTTCACTATTGGTTCAATGTTCAACCAAATTAGTGAATTTTTCAACAAAATATATTGAACAAACAAAAACAAATTATTTGAAATTTGAAACCAAAAATACTAATTTTTTAATTAATCGTATCTCATTTTGTAATTTTTGGAATATTATAGTAATTTAATAATAATAATTAATAGTCATTTGTTAATTATATACTTTTAGGATCTCCAAAAGAATGTGCCCACTCCGAGAACAGCGATAGGAGTGAAGGACACGCAAACATATGTTTGACCGAGAAAGAGCCAAATGTTTAACCAGACGCGCAGCCTTTACCTAGGGATGTTCAGAAACTCTGCATAAGTGGTAAGACTCGTACAGTTTTTTAAGGCGTAATTTAGTAGAAAATACAACTGATTGGGTGAAAGTTTCATCCCACACAGCAATAGGATATACCGGGATCTTCCATTTGATCCCATTTATCTCCCAGGTTGTCCTAGGGATAACCCGTCGGATATCCCGCAAGGCGGAAATTTGGATGTCCCAGGGATAACCCCAGGATATCCAGTATATCCCTGGGATGTTTACGGGATATTCAAATGACCCAAGTAGGATATACATTATTTTTCAATATCCTACTTGGGATTTCCGCCTTGCGAGATATCCGAGTGTGATCCCTGGGATGTCCTTGGTACAACCTGGGAGATAAATGGGATTAAATGGAATATCCTGGTATATCCTATTACTGCGAGGGATAATTCTTAATAATTATAAAATCTAAGTAAATGTATATAATTCATATAACGTTTTATTTCCTATTAAAGCAATCAGTCTCGGATTCATGCGAACGTTTCTGCGAGTGACATGTCACTGGGAGGCACGAGTTAGAAGGCGTAGACTACAAGAAAATAAAAGCGCAATTAAAAGTACAAATGCTTCTGTCAGTAATGTTTCTCTTGACAAAGACAAGATAAAAATGAAGAGATACACTGGCAAAACAAATTAGCATTGCTCGTATATGGCGAAAATGGTAGAATTAATAGAATTAATTTATTGGATAAGTATTACGTTGTTTATAAAATACATGTTCAAAACTGTACTGTAATTATTACTGTTATGCAATCTGTATTTTGTAATACAAAAAGTCCATTTTTTGCAATAAACAACAAATATGTGATACCTTTAACCATTTTTTGTATTATTATTCCCTTGTTTTATGATATTAAAAAGAACATAGTAAGTTCATGTGACATTCAAGAATAATATACCATTGAAATTTCGCGGTTATGGCAGATTTGTTGTTGCATCCAAGCCAGAGGTGGCGCTGATAATCGTGTACGCGAAAATACATCGGACTCTGATGGCAGATTCCACTCTCTATAATAATCTCTGCAGTCGCGCTGCTGCGGTACGAGCTGGTTACGTACATTTTACCTATCGGACCTCCGCTAGAGAAGCAGAAGTATGAAACGTTGCAAATTTGGTTTATTATATTATTTATTTAAATTATATTATCTATAGAACGCATATAAATAACAACAAAACTTGCCAGAGATATTCGAAATCTTAAAAAAATATTAGTATCTAAAATAGCTCTCAATAGCCGCTTTTTTCACAATGGTAAACACTACATTCTCTCCATAAACACGCCAATATTGGCAACATCGGAAACTTTTGCTTTTTGAGTGCCGGTCCGATAGGTCAACGGTACGTAAGCAGCTCGCACCGCAGCAGCGCGACAGATCACACACGATTGGTTAGCGCTCTCTGTGTGTGCATGGACAGCTCGTGCGTGAGCCGTTTCCAATATACTGCACACGTATTTTCTTGTGCGAACACCTTGAACATACAAAAGCGGGAGCGGGCTATAATGAGTTAGTTCCCACCCACCATCAGCCCCAAAATTGGCTATATAGACTAATTTGACTAATTTCGCTGGATTACTTAGAGAATAGTCATTTTTAGGGTTTGCAACTTCCCGCCTTAAATGTAATTTTCATTTTCACCGCCAGGAGAAAGACTACTTACAGTCTTGTTAAAACTAGTTTGTGTACGAGAAAGAAAGAAGCTGTAAACACTTATGAACTGAATATTTCAGTGCTGAATCAAATTAGCCATATAATCTACGTTTATACAATAAAATATATACTTGTTGGTATTTCTTTGAGTGATTGGTGCTTTTTGTTAACAAAATTACAAAGAACATTTTTATTCAGTTTTAATTATTTTTGATTATATTTATACAGGTTTTCAATCAAGAATTTTATATTTATTACAAAATATTTAATCTTTTCGGACAAATTTCAAAGTAATTTATTTGAAATACTATCAGATAATAAATAAATTATATTAGTAAATATTAATTTGTATTATTCCTGAACAAAAATAATATAAATGAGCAGTTTTTATTGAGAAAGCAGCAAGGCAGGCAACAAAACGTCAAAAAGAAGCTCAAAAGAAACTGAGCCCGATAGAAAAAAAAACATTAGCAATATAGATGAACTTTTAATTTCCTTTGATATTTTGCAATACTTCGTTGTAAGAATAATAAATAAGATAATATATTTTCTTTTTCAGTGATAAAGTTTCGAATTTTTCCAAATAAATCCACATTATTTCTTTGCCGAGACTCGTTGTAGAGTTTTCAAAGCATTGACAACAGTAATTTGGTGATTGTGAATTCTCTTTTGTTAAAGCTCCTTCGGCTTTAACGAACATGTTTTCATATCATTACCTTCTCGTGCTTCGTACTTGAATTTATCTCTGAAATTGTATATCCTCCCCATAAATGTACAATATTATAATTCATAATATGTAATAGTATTAAAATAGACGTAGCTTCACATGTTTTTTAAAAAAATGGGCACTCTTCAAAAGAAATGTTGTTATCAAACATTTTATTGTAACTTTTGTCGTTTTACGATAAACTGAATTTGCTCATTTCTAATGTTATTCTTATGATTTAAACTTTACACATACGGTCTACTGAGCAGCCTTACTGTTTTCTAGCTTCTAAATTATGTCTCTAACCTGAGTGAACTAAACTTTGTCAATTGAATTTTCTACCGCATCGTGTTCTACGTCACAGTTATGGTGCCCTATTGCTTCATCCCCTAATAATTGACTGAAAGAGTCTCTCAAAGCGTCTAAGGTGGAGAGTTTAGTTACAACAGTCCCACGATACTTTGGTTACTAAGGGATAGGAGAGGCGAATAGTTTCAACTGAAAGTCATAGTTGGTTAGAGTCTTATACTGACAAGTTCACCAATCTTCAGCAGCCTTGTGTGAGATAAGAGTTCATATAGTCTCATTTTCACATTCCCGGCCCTCCTCCAGGGGCGCGAAATCAACAACGCGCGCGCGCGCGTGTTTGTACACACACACACACACACACATATATATATATATCGTAGCCCACTAGACGACCCAGTCGATTAGCCGACTAATTGGCTAGTCGGCTAATCGACGCTGAATAAACGAGTGTATGCCTGCACCTGCCAGCGTTCGTCTATTGAACGGATGAATGCACACAACAAGCGGGCAGTCAGCTATCTGACAAAAAGTATTCGCACAAGAAAATACGTGTGCAGTATGCTGGAAAAAGCTCACGCACGAGCCGTCCGTGTACGCACACAGAGTACCAACCAATCATGCGCAATCTGTCGCGCTGCTGCGGTGCAGGCTGGCTGCGTAACGTTCGTCGCTCAAGACGTAAACGTTGTTCACGTTGCGAATTCGTTTCGAGTGCAGGACCGATAAGTGAACGGTACATAGCCATCTCGCAACGCAGCAGCGCAACATATCGCACACGATTGGTTGGCGGATTGTGTGTGTGTGTGTGTGTGTGTGCAGGGATAGTCCGCGCGTGAGCCGTTTCCAGCATATACTGCACACGTATTTTCTTGTGCGAACACCTTAGAGCGTTTCAGTCCAGTAGACGACTAAGCATACGGTTCATCATATAATTTAAGGATTTAGAATTTTCATTTGTTTTTCATGGAAATATTCTGAGTGAAAAATAATAAAAAGAGTTCCTATATGAAATTTTAAGCCAGTTGCAATTTAAATTATGTAGTTATGTGACACGAAGTGTGTTAGCATGGAAGTCTTAAATAACAAATTATCCGTCTATTCAAATAAGTAAGGAAAAGTACAACAGAATATTGTGTCTTTTTTCAGTGATTTTTATTCAAAATAGTTAGAAATAAAATTACAATCTTTAGAAATATCACAGAAAAAGTTATTTAACAAATAATTTTAAAGTGATGTTTTAAAAAAAGTTTGGTGTTTAATCCCAAAAAGAGAAGTTTTCAACAAAAAATTCATACATGTCGGCTTTAGGGTAAACCCCACCCACAATTGTACTGAAATTTTATTATTGTTTCATGGCGACCTATATGATAATTGCATTTCATTATAAAAAACATTTCAATGTTGAAATGTTGTCAGAGGCTTATACTGCCCAACATGTCGAAGGCATTTTTGGTTGGAGATGGATTTTTATTTGGTCATTTTTGCACGGGGCTGTCCCGGTATATATCATCAGTCACGGACGCATTTTTATAATGCAATCAAGTGATCTGATGAGAGCAGTCTGCCCAGACATATTGGACAAAGCCTGGTTTGACCCCATCATTGACGGACTGGGTTGCAGTCTAGTACATGATAGGGGGACCTACAACTTAAGGTGGGTTCCGAACCACCAGAACCTCGGTAAAGGTCCATTGAAAAATTTCCAGAGGTACCGGCTCAGGTATCGAACCCCGAACCTCTGAGGTGAGTCTTACTTGTTTATAGAAGCCTAGGCCTATTGTGGAATACTCAGTATAAAATTAAAAATTTCATTACGTATTTTGTATCGTTTTTTAAAATTATAATTATTCAGTTTACGCTAATTATAAAACGAAAGAAAAAAAATGACTTGAAACAAACTTTTTTCTGTGATGTTTCTAAAAATTGTAATTTTTTTCTAATTATCTTGAATAACAAAAAATTTAAAAAGACACAATATTCTTTTTTACTTTTCCTCACTTATTTTAATCATCGGATAATTTTTTATTCCCATCCTAACACACTTCGTGTCACATAACTACATAATTAAAATTGCAAGCGGCTTAACATTTCTAAGAGGAACTCTTTTTATTATTTTTCGCTAAGAATATTTCCATGAAAAACAAATAAATATTCAAAATTCATTAATTATATGATGAACCGTATGCATAGTCGTCTACTGGGCTGAAACACTATAGTTGAATAACCGACTGCCCGCTTGTTGTCTGCTTCATCCGCTCAATAGACGAACGCCGGCAGGTGCAGACATTCAGCGTGGATTAGATGACTGGTCCAGTAATCCCAGATCTGAGATGAGGTACACTCCAATACTATCACAGGTATATGTGCACACCACTGGGTATACTCGTATGATGCACACCACTGGGTTGCGCGCGCAACCCATTTCTCATGTTCTGAATTTGAAAACTCGAAGGTGCACGGTTGCTGATTGGAAAATTTCGGCGGTTCTATTTATATCTCGATCCGCTTTGCAATAAAATCAAGGAATCGGGATTTTAATATTTCCAGGTTTCGATGCTTCGATTTTGAAGTTATGTTTTTTCAGGTGTAGAATATTATATTAATACTATTATATATATATATATATAATTAAAAATTTGTCATAAGGACAACCGCAGGATTTCGCCGGGAGCGGGTGCTAATCTGAAAAATTGCACCCGCTTCCAGCG